>NC_060208.1:129865000-130090000 GCF_021130785.1 Homalodisca vitripennis | reverse complement strand
TCACAATATTGACAGTTGATTATTTTATTTCATAATTTCCAATCATAAAATTCTACATTGCAGGCGATTGGTTATTTAGAGCATATCCGGGCATTTCTTTTTATTAACCTGCATTCATTGAGTTTAGAAATTATATTTGATTGTATATTGAAAAGGGCGCTTTAACCTCAAAGGGAATATTTTTCCAGAGATAATGATTTAGGTAATATTTTTATTTTGGGGATTCCATAACACAGTATAAATTGTAGTGACTATTAATGTGTAACATGTATTTTAGTTCTAAAGCTCTAACACAAGATTGTTTAATCTTACGTCTCTTAAAACGGATATACGGATATTCTTGTACAAGGCGGATGTATTTTCATTTTATTTTCTTTCCTTTCCTTTGCGTAATAAAAATGCTCGCATATTTTTATCCGCTTCATGTGGTATCCTACTCACAAATTATTTTTTCCAGGTAACAATGGTAAACAAAATAAAGAAAAATAAAAGAAAAACGCATTTGCGTATCATAGACAATTTCACATACAATACTACCATTGTAATTTCCTACAGGGAATGTGGTTATTAGTTACATTGATAAAACTTGTTATTATATCATAATTGTTTTAACAACATGGTGATCAGACTTAATTTTTCTCTCCATAAATACAAAAACAGTTACTATTCTTTCCTAGCTTTCCTTTTAATTATAAATAAAACATGATTACATACATCTAAAAACAGTTATTCAAATTTGAAAAGTATTTCAAAATCTCAAATGACGATAAGGAATGCATTAAAAAAAAGAACTTGGTACTATAACAGAACTCACACATTGCCTCAATAAGTTCGAAGGCGAAGTCTCAAACCAATGAGAGATTTTAAGATGGTATACGTCCAAAAGTAAAGTGTAAATGTTTTACAATAACATTGAATCGTGATAATTTAATACGTTAAAAAAGCGTATCTTCATGTTCATTGTATTTACTTTACACGACAAAGTCGAATTTTACTATTTATATTGTTTGAAAAGCTTATCACGGTTTTTGTCATGTATGAATTTGAAATCTTCGTAAGACATGAGTATATTATCAAGCCGATCTTGAGTTTTATCGTACTATCAGTGTTAAAATAAAACGACTAAACTAATACTATAACTTTTAAACTAGTAACTAAAACTAAAACAGTATAACCTTTTGATATAGTCAGGTGAGAAATCTTCTAACTTAGCCAGTAGGAATGCTCGTATTTTCAATTTAAAAAAAAGTCGATAGAAAACCTGTTCTCTATAATGTTTACTTTCAATTATCCTAAATGAATCAGATGCAATATTAAAAAATATAAGTAATAAACTATTCAAGAAAACAGTATTGCCCATAACTATTTAGTAAATGTTAATTAATAAATTTAATATAATTAAATGATAATTAATATAATTAATTATCATTTAATTATATTAAATTAAAACTCATATCATATGATGCAATTTATTTATTTAAAAGACAGAAACATCAATGATAGTTAAAGACTGGCGGATTTAACTTTTTTATTGAAAACAACTGATGTGATAGCATTAACCGAATGAAATATAAAAATGGATTTAAGAAAATCACAGATTGAATATATTCGAATGGTTTCACTAATTTGAACACAACAACTGGAAGAACAAATTCAATCAACTGAAACTGCTAAACACTTTTTCAACATATTCACTTATTTAAACGAACCGATTTAATGAATGATTTAGCGGATACAGAATATTCCAACCGATGACATCGGTTCTATTTTAAGACTTGAATAAACTAATTGTTATCAATCGATTGATCTGAGTACGAGATAAACAGTGACACTGTGAAAGTCGTTCTGATATTCCGCACGTTCCAACCCACAATTCAATATGGCAGCCACAAACATTTCCACTACCGCATCAATATTGTGAAGCTGGGTTCTTGTTCCACTTGCTTTACTTTACTGTTTAAATAAGAAGTATTAGTTTTTTTAAGAGTCACCAAAACTTTAAGTAAAAGATTAGTGAGATAATATTCATAAAAACTGTATTTATTAATATAAATATTTTTTGTATTTTCCAGCGTTCAGTGACACAAAAATCCTTTACACTGCATTTTTGATATCCGTAATTAGACACAACTACATAGCTACAACATCATAGTTATTATAATTTTAGTTCAGCCTTGTGTGCATCTTGTAAACATGCAAAAAGTCAGTTTCGATTCCTGACTTAATCTATGTAGTTAGATTTTTTCTCGCTGGTCAATGATAAATATCTGAAAATCATATATACCTTTACAAACTTTCCATCGTCAAAAGAAAACTTATAAAAATTATTTTGGCAACGATTCAGACTAATATAACAAAAGATCAGTATTTACTTACACAGAAACAGTTATAAGCAATTAATCTCATTAAAGAAGTATTGCGATTAAATTTTAGTAGTGTTTGTGAGCTTTCAGTGGTCGGTACCTGAGAAAAGCCGAATCTTTTATATGGCAATGGCCGTCAGCACCTAGTGGCTAGGAGCTCCATCAGATGGGAAGATTACATATCGAGAGTTCATAGAGGCTGAGATTTCTCGGGAGCTATGCCAGGGTCCACAGGTTCTTAAAGGGTGGGAGCTATTAGCTGGGGAATTTTGTATTATTTATATTATAGAAGCTTTGAGGAAACAATATATTCAGTTCTTTTAACAATTAATGAACTCGTCATATAAAGAACGAACCTTCCTGCATCTTGTGATACACGAGTCATAACTTATTGTTTAATCACTTGTGTGTTACAACATTTCTTACGTTTTGATGATGATTCCATTCAATTGCACATGTATAGTATTAGTAAGAGAAGCAAAAGAAAATGACTCGTTTGCTCCGAGTCATTTCGGAGCAAACTCTCAACCGTGCAATCTTATCCGTGTGATACAATCAGTGTCACGGTCTTCTCACCAGTAGTAGCCACATTAAGTAGTAGCCACCTGAGTCCTCGCCCCACTCTCGTCAGAAGCCACTGACATTTGTAGCTTCCTCTCATCATATATTTATCACAGAGAATACTAATGATTATTCGAAACAAAAACAGAAAAATATATAATAGTAATATTTGTTAATTTAGGGAAGATAACTTCGCTAAATTAAAACATTGCTAGTCATTGAAACATTGGAGATAAAAATTTTGGAATCAAAATTAAACCCTGAAGTACCTCAGCACTCATTTAGTACTTTATTTTCCGAGCCTTTGATAATACTACCTCTGTCTAGAATCCTATATTTAAGAAGTAATACATTACAACGAAGTTTCAGAAATTTAATATATATATCAACGTTAGCCCTCTTATATCCAATAACAAGCTGGTTTATTCCATAGGATCTAAAAGATCTGCTTCTTAGTATAATAGAGAACAGCTAAAATCATTTAAAATAGTGTGTATATTCCTTATATTAATAAATAAAACTTCTTATGCTCACAAATATAGTATGATTGGCTGTGAACTCAATTCGAAGTATATATGTACAACCTCAACACATTCACACGTTCTGTTAGTTACCACTAGCTAACACAGCGTTAGCCGTGTGTAGTAAATGTGCTTAAAGTACGGTCATTGAACAATCAATACTCTGAGGCAATAATATTCGGATTTTTTTAATTCAAGCTATTATTTTTAAACGTTATTAAAATTCATCAATATTATTTTGTTGTGCAAGCAATGAAAGGCCCACATTTTAGCATGATTAACCACTCAGAAATCTTAATATTACGTTTAAGTCTAAATAAATAAGTGTTTATTCTTAAACATGTTTATTCAAATATGTAAAGAGAGTTTCACTTTTTCTGCAAAATAAAAAGAGAAAGTTTATACGATAACATAATATTTAGAGTGTACCTTTCCGTACACTTTCAAGCTCGTGTTCACTATCTGTCCCTTTAAATTCAGAGTAGAAAGTGTATGGATAATGTACGAATATTTGTATGACTGCACCACCATTTATTTTAAACAAATGAAGCACTCGAACTTATTTCCGCAAAATGGATTTAAGACGCAAAGGAACTACAGCGGTTACCACATTTTGGTTCATTCTTAGAACGTTTAGTGAAGCCTCTTCCCCCAGCTGGTATTAACAAAACGTGATTTCTTTATATCTATACCCAGTTTAATTATAGAATGGTTGAACTATTCGATAACTATAGAATTAAGAGTTGAAATTCAACGTTAAACTACAGCTTAACTGCATTTAACGTCACTATTGAAAATAGTAAACACATCTCTTATTTATGTTGGCAGACATAAACTTATATAATAATATATTTTGGTTATAACTTCCTCACAACTTACTCTCTTTGTTCTCTTATAACAAGAAGTTGACAAATTGTATTTAGTACTAAAATGACCTTTTGCATCGCTTCCGGAGTGATATGGCATTCTGGATGGATAAAGTTAGGGGTACGGATCACCTCTTGTCGAAACTATGAGCAAGGATTTTGGGCATTTATCTCAGTCATGTCTCCTTGGAGGAAGGGAATTCCTGCTTACTTTAGTGCTGTAACAACCACTCATCAGTCTCCTGCTTCACATCACACAATTTTTTGTTTAATAGAGATGAGATGGCATGCTATAGTCATTGAATATTAGTATTATCTAGCTGAATCAATACCTCCTCGCCGTCTATAGTTCCTATTAGTGAATAGAGCAGTACTCATTTTAGTTTTAAAAAGCTTTTGTAATTATTTAATTAACTGTGTACATATTTCATATCGTAATCAAAATATTAATCATGTGAATAATAATATTGTGAATTTACAATGGATCGGTAGGTATAATATAATTTTATAGCATGGCTCATTGAGCGTGCACCTGTTCATAAGGCTGTATTTCACACCACAACTGCATATGCTTCCATTCATTCTCTTTCAAAGTGTCACTTTAATGAATTTTATGTTCAACAAATATTGTAATAATTTTTTTAAGATAGTTTAGTACATTTTTGTAAATAGTGCAAATGCATTATTTATTTTACATAAAGCATTTGTTATAGAATTTTATAATGAACTTACTCTTCAACTAAATCGTTCAGTCGTAATTGCGTGATTTCTTCAAATTTAAGGATAAAATTAGGAAATAAAGATTTCCATTTAAATGTTACCTACGTTATTAATTATCTTCCAAATTCGATTAAATAACGTATCGATGACATAAAATGTTCGAGAGCATTTATTTCTTTGGAAACCACTGAAGTTATGAAACAATTTACAATTTAGCTGTTATTGTTATTCTACAATATTTCATTTATAAAAAATATCTGTCTATACTAACGACAACAGTACATGCAATGGCCACGTTAAAAGAACCCTAACGCCAAATACACATCGTATGAACTCTTATTGAAAGTGATAAACATAATCTCATAATAAACGATCAAAGCAGTTCCCTAAAGATTTAAAATCCTCAAATAAGAGGGTAGATTAGAGCATATTCACAAAACAGTTTTCTTCAAAAATCCAAAACTAAAATTATTCGGAATTGTGCGTTACATATATGTTTGAAATTAAAAATATTTAAATAATTGATAGTCATTCACTCAACTAAATTGCATTAGTAAATCTTCCTAAAATTCAAATTGAAATTTCAAAAAGTGCTTTTAGACCCATGAGAAGTAAAGAATTTAAAACTTACGATTAGGTGTACTCTAAGAAATTACGTACATACCAAGACGTGTAGTCCGAGTTTTCTTTTTATTTAGACAAGCAAATAAATCCACTGGTGGGATGCCATCTCAAACTTCAGGACCTTAATCTAGTAATATGGCTAGAAGCAATGGCTGATAGTGACAAACATTGCCCTAAACGTAAGTTCAGCATTATTAAAAGTGAGAACACATAGTCTACAAATTGTCCTAAACACTGTAATGTTACAACATTAGATCGATAGTTAGAACTTATTTTTGTAACCCAAATATAGAGTCTGATAACCTTTCAATTCATATATCCCTACTGGAGAGCTGTAATTGTTTATTAAAAATAATTGGTCGCTTTCAATAGTAGACGATATGATTATTCGTAGCTCGCCTGCAAGACTAACGAGGCAACCAGCACTACACAAGTACAAAGCGAGCGAACTCACAAACCAATGAGTTCAGTTTCAAGTGGGTAGCCACAGAGTGTTGGCGGTTTCACGGAACAGTAAACACTAAACACGAACGTGGAGACTTTTGTTTGTGTTTACTGCGGTGTACTGCGCGGTTCCACTCCAATCGGTCGCCTTTCAATAAAAGCGACGTGAAAATACAAATGTAATCAAAGATTGCAATCTTAACGAGTAATGTATAAAAAAAAATTTACTATTTTAATACCTTAGATGTAAACACCACTTGTACTCATGTTAATCTTGTACTTGTCTAATGCAATTTTATGTACGGTTATATTGGTAGACTACTGGAACTCAACGGAACAAAGGAAAATCCCAACGGAGCAGATGTGGGATATAATAATTTCGTTTAACTGCCACAAATTGTTCATAAATAAAGTTAAAATGATTGTGGTATATACCATTTTACCTTTCCCCCTTATTTACCAGGGATTTATTACAAAATAGTTTTTGGTGAAGAAGAACACTATAACATTACTTTATTTAAATTACAAAACAATACTCACGTGAAAACTGGAGATACTTAGTATTTATCGGTCCTGGTTAATATCATTATCTTATCATGCATTTAAAATATATTTTTTTGCTTATAATATAAAAACTAATATAGTTGGAAATATATGTAGGAAGTATATGTTTGTCTCAACTGTGGACAACTATTTGGAAATTTTCCAATGTTTACTTGTATTGTAAGACTCATAATCTTAATTTTCTTATCATAATGACTTAGTTTATAAAGACCTTATCCTTATATAAAAAATTATATGACGTTTATTACTCTCACTAAATCTTGAGAACGTCTGGACCGATTGGCTAGTTTTGGTTTTGAAATATTTGTTTCGACAATTTATTCAATGTTCTACTGATTTATTTTCCATTGTCTCGTATAGACCTTCACAGTGAAGGGTTGAGTAAGATCCTTATTAAAAGATCTATGGGTACAACACAGTTACTAAATTAAGGCAAAAGTATGACAAATGAAAACTTACCACCTACTTTTAAATAAATTGTGGAAACCAAAACTGTATGCTTGGTTCACTGTGTTTTAACAATTTTTTGTTACATAAATGTAATAAAATTAGTTAAATTTTGATATAATACAGAGAGATCGGTATTTCTTATCACGATGATTTAAAACAATTTTGATGGGTTTTATGTCATTAATTAAATTCATCATTACAAACATATAGTAAAATCTTGAAATTGAATCTTAGTAAATATTATTATTCCATTGATAACTGTCCCTCCGGTATTTATACCGATCAATGAAGAAAAACTAAAAATAATCATGTCTTATTCCATGTTTTAGATACATTACTTGCTCTCTATGTACCTGAAAATATTGTATAATACAATAGAAGAGATAAAATGTAGAAAATCAAACAGTCTAAATAAAAGTTACTTATCTGTGTTAAGAACTAATTGGTAATTAAAATAGCGATATCTGTGTGTAACTTTATTAACAAATAATATTTTGGCCATAATTCGGCTTTGTATGTTTTTAAGGAATATTTCATTTTCTGGCTTGATTCCTCGGCATTTTCTTCAGATCGACAACACATCACCGTAGGTAAAAGGCATAACACAGGATGGAGGAGATCAGCACGTTTTGTGGAATAATTAATTTCCTGGCGGATATAGTTTGTTCGGCATCTGTAAGTACATTTGATACTCTATGATAGAAGCGATATTGATCGTTTAGATCAAATAATATTGATTTAGATTCAATAGATAACTTAGCAGCTTGAAAGCATCAATGTGATCTATATATTCCTCCCAAGTTATTCCATGGAACTTAGATTCACATGTAGCGATCATCTTAAAATGTTAAACTAAAACTTCGCGAATAGTTGAGATGTCTAACTTGCATAAAGTTCATAGTATCATGATGTTTAATTTCAGTGTGTTATTATACTCGTAACACTTTTAAACATTTAAAACCCTCGTATGATAAATTTTTTATAAGCATATAAAATTTGTTAGTAAATTCGTGTACTTAATTTAGTTATAATTAATTCGAAATGATCCTTCTAAATATATTCACATTCAATGTCATTTTGCACTTCTACAACAATTGGACAGCCACCATTTTAAACCCCTGTATCAAATTTAGTTTAGGTCGAATATAAACTGTAATGGTTATCATGCTCAAAATTATGTCCGCAATCTTGAACCTTGGAGAGATATCGAAAAAATTAATGCAAATTGTTTATAATGACCTATTATCACAAAAGATCATGTAATATTGGGTCTTAATTGAGAAATACCTGAGTAAATATGTGAGCAAAAGTTTAGACGGTCGCCTTCTTGAAACGTTTTGTTGGTTATAACTGGAATGTAGTACAAATTATAGCAGCTGTAATGTTCACAAGCTCCCGTTATATTAAAAAGGCATATATATACATTTTCTGATTATAGTGGTTTTGGGTTCTAGCCATGATAGGAATGAATCACAAAAATCTCCCGGGAATTCCGTGATGAGAGTGATTGCATCAGGTAGATTAGGAAGCTATGAAATCTACCCAAATCTCCCCAAATATATCAGTTACTAATTCATACTCCAGTCTTTATCGATTATCGATAGGAAGCAGAGGCTTCAAGGAGCTGTTTTTTAAATGGAAAAATCGTTCCATAAATGGAATAATACGTAAATCCAGTTGTGAGTAACCCATAATTATCTTCTTAAACCATAAAATCAGTAACAATTTTTTAAGAAATATTTAATGTATTAAAATTAAATAGTTACACATATTGTAATTTTTATCTTTTTATATAATTATACATGAGTGTGTTAAAGTTTAAAACTAATCTTTACTTCTAGCATATGAGTCTTGCTATATTAATAGTTTCTTTATCATAAAGTCTGAATAATTTGAAAGTTCTGCTTATCTTTTTATTATTCTTCTTAATTTATTACTTAATCACTTATTAAAAGTGTTTAATGTAGCAAGATATTGTTTAGGATTTTTAAGTAGTAATGAATCTACGAAAACAATAATATTTATAATTTTAAACTTTGAAATATCGACATTAAATTTGCATTGTGGGTAGAACAGCCACAATGTAGCCTTAACTTTAAAGGCTTGAATAATTTAATTTATATTTTACTGTCTTATTTTGTACTTGATTTCATATTGTGCGCCCGGATATTGTTTCCCTTTCCACAATTTGCTATTAGGAATGTAATATTATAAACTGATTTTCACTAATTACAGCCATTGACTGTGATAAGCCTGATGTACTCACTTTAGTGCCGGAGAATAGTTCTTAAAAATTATTATTTATAAAACCATTTTAACCAAATGTTCTATTTTAATATATGAACAATTTAACTATTTTGCATAATTGGATATATTTTTTATTACTTAGAAAATATTGAAAGGTTTAATTTAATCTTTGAGGTGCACATCAAGATCAAAAATATATCCAAAAAAGGTATTGGTTTCAACAAACCAAAATGTAAAGTAAGCCGCTTTTCAGTCCATTCCAGTAAATCCGGACAATATCTGCACGCTCAAGCTACGTGAATTATTTGTAAGTATTGGTGCATATTGGATGTGTGCCTCGAATGTGTACCTCCCATTCGATTCCTGATCATACTAATAAAAATAAAGTATATTTACTCATTTGTACTAAAACTCATTCATATGTATTCATTATTTTATAGCAATGTATTCAATTTTTGAAAAGTAGTGTTATATTGCCAACTTGAAATTTTATGTTATATACTCGAAATTAAATGTTATATACTGAGTATATAACAAATACAATATAATAAATAATATATAACACTGTAATGTGTGTTATATATTCGAAATGTAATCTTATATACTCGAATTTCAGTCATACATATAATAAATGTAGTGTTATATGATCGGAACACGTAACGAAGGCAAATTTCCGCAATCCTGTTAGTCACCCATTTGGTATTATTTCTACTTAAATCAGAAACTTGCCTAAGAATGTTTTATAAAATAAAAATTGACACTCAACTGACTACAACTAAACAACTCGAAATTCTGTGTACATTTTGCATTTGTCTTGACCCAAATAAAAAAATGTTCTAAAGATCTCCAGAGAGTAGGAACTACCCTGTATATTATCCAGTACCAGTTTTAACAAATATAGTACATACAAGTTAAGTTACATGTACGGTCTAAGGGTATGGAAGAGTGTGGAAGGGTAAGGACAAAGACAGATGATCCTACCGCAATATCCGGCCCATACAAGTAGGTTTGTTCTGTGTTCACAAAACATTAACTTCAACCTTTACTCGGGTTTACGGTTGTTTGCTTTTCGCATCATTTACTTGTCTTGGGTTTATGTGTTTAGGAAGGAAAAACAAAAATCAGCATGTTTTGTTTTATCGCACTCAGTAAACACAATGTTGTTTTGTGTAAACTAAGTTCAAAATGTAATGTCATGTCATAAAAAGTATGATTACAATATCATCATATTTTACCTTCTTATATAGTAAATAGTTTTACAATTTAAGCTCAATTTTTGTAAGTTTAACAGCACTGAGTTATTTCTCTCCAATTTAAATTCTGCTAAATATAGGTCTAAGTGTATTGTAATATACTGAATATTCTCTCTAGTCCTTTGTAGAACAATCGACCTGGCAATAATGGCGGAGTAGTATTAATAAACTTTAAAGAGTGATCAGTATGGAAAGAGCTGATCGCCACACGTCCTGAATCTTTGGACCTGAGTTAATTAAAGATAGTGCAGATTAAACTCTTGCTGTGGAATAAAGAATCAGATTCTCATAAAAAAGTAACTTTTTATAATAATTCAGAGATATGCTAAAATCACGTTTACTATTTTCCCAAAAAGATATTTAAAGCTATACACAATGTAGCTTATTTTAGTATTGAAATTAATTTTTAACCACGTTCTGTGTAATTACCCGTATTGTTCTGTGCTGCCCGTACACCTCTGTCCATATGGGTACAGATTTAAAAAAAATTGATATACAATATAGCTTAACCCGTCACAGCCCACTAATAACACACAGGGACCATTTTCTGTGTGTATACTGCGCGTTCAAATATGCCATATGGCTGCACTAGGCAGTTACATACTAAGCAAGTGAAATTATAGACAAATATTTATTCCACTAATGAAACCTCTACATGGTATTATGATTCTTTAACCAGAGAACGGTAGTATACTGACGATGTGGGTCGGATACGGATGCATTCACATTATAAAAACAAAACAATATTCGCCAATGTATATAGTGAAATATGTAGAAATTAATTATATTTATATTCGACCCAAATAATATGTTATACAGTAATACATCCTGAAACTAAATGAGATATAAATTTTATGTTTGTTGTTTAATCTACTGCAGCTGCTAAAGACAAGATGGAAAAATAGGACTAGAGAGAGCAATTTAACTGAAAACTCCGCATCATTTGTTGAATAGAACACTAACTAATGGAGAAACTTTGTAATGGAGTTTATTGTCAGGGCAACATCACATAAAGCCATTAGTTGTCGAGATTAAAGTTGGCAGACAAAGGTGGCCGGCCCAGCACGCTGCACTGAGGAAAACTGATTTAAGTTAACACTGTTTACTCGCTACTAGTAGATATAATGACTTTGTTAAATATACGAGTTAAACTTATCAAACTCTTCTCTTCTTCGATATAACTCGTTCTCACGTATTACAGTCTTATTCACTGAGACTTTTCTTTTATGAACATTTAAAAATCATATCCAATATGTGCATTAAAAAAAACAAGGTAGACCTTACACCTTCATAAAATCCGATCTACCCTACATTGAAACTAAGCTTAATGCAAGTACTTATTTAAACGAAATCCGTCAATGCATAAGTTAGCTTGACTACTTTAAATATAATCTTGTAGAAGCCAGGAGCAACAAACAACTGATAACTCTCAATTATGACATTTTTGGCGACGGACATTGTATCACGGCATGTTTAGAGTGCCTGGATTAAAAACAGGTATTGCTTGGAATGAGGAACGGGAAATTTAAATAGGAAAAATGAATTAACGGTATTGTACTAGGTACAGAGACATTGGTTCATATTATACTATGATCAAAGGAAACAAATAATTACAGCGATTGTTACCCGTACAATAATGAGAATTACGATATTGAAAAGAATATCTAGTTTGTTATCGTTCTTGAGCCAAACATGAAGAAATTTTAAAAAATGCTTAGAACTACGCTCGGGAAAGCATGGATATATACTGAATTGCTCATATTATAACGTTCACAGAGGACTACAAAGTTTACTAGAACGTAACCTAACAGTACTAAACAAGTCCACACAACTGGAATTGAACTTTTCCATACCTTAGATTAACACTTAAATAATATGTATCATAACACGTTCACTGAGAAAGCGTTACAGAGTTCTTCAATAGTTCAATATGAATTGCTAAAGGAGCTATTAAATCGTACTCAGAGGCATTGTATCGTTTTCCGGACTTAAGGCTTGAACAGAATGATCTTTTAAACCTCGAGTATAACATCCAAAAGATATTCGAACGAGAATTCGGTATGCCGTGATACCCTGTTATAATAGAGAGCTTTGTGTACGAAGCCATGTTACGGCCAGATATAGTACACTTATCTAGTATTATTTCAAAATCTTTCAATCTATTTTTCAATCTAATCTTTCAAATCTATTTTTTAAATCAAATCTCCATTACTTTCCAACTTCTGCTTCAAATGGAACTCACGAACATTAAGAGAACAAAAACAGTTTTCAAAAATAATACTTCAATATTGAGTTTCATAGACAAGTTTTTAAATATATATTGATATAAAAACATACGTATAATTTAAACCTCTTTTATAAAACTCAACTATTGTCAAAACAACATTTTAATAAGAATTCTTCTCGGATTAGTAGCTGCTTACAACGTAACTCTATGTTTAAGCTAACTCCCAGAGAAGAATAACGTATAAAGTTAGTAACTCCTAATTGTGTTCCTAAAGTATGCAAAACTAATTAACTTTTATGGTGAGGTAAGAAATATTATTTTATGCCATATCCAAGACTTTAATTTTCCCTTTGTAGTTTGTACCTGTATTTTGCTTGTATATACTTGTTTTAGTGTACCTAATATGGCTTTTGACAGATATCCTATTTCAATGCTAACTCTTGATTAAGAGGATCACTCCTGTGAATATTAATCGATGTATTGTTATAATTGATGTAACAAGAACCACTCTAACCAATGCCTGGTCTTCCGGTATATAGTTTGACTAATAGTTCGAAGACGTTTTGGTTCAGTTTAATCAATTACAAATATTGGTTTACCGATTGTATATTCACACTAACGACGGGTTCGAAATAGTATGCAAAACATGTTAACTAACTAACTAAAGAATTTAACAGGCGTTTTTCATACGGCATTCCTTACATTTATTTTTCAATAATAAAAACTATAAATAAAACTTTTAGTTACTAATTATTTAGTTTAAGTCCTTGGTTGATGAACATTTTATAACAAGTACCTATAATATTACTACAGCAAAAAATAAAAGCTGTAGTGTTATATTATATAAGATACTGTTACAAAAACTTCAGAGATAATCGAATTATTGGAAGGGATTGTATTTATATTCAGTTACTGCAATTTTGTATCATTAGTGAGCCGTTAAAGTTAAACGAACTTGTTAACAGGATGGTGTTCAGCCGTGATCTCGGTAAGTTAGTTACGCTCTACGTGAGATGGAGATTACACAAGTTTGCTCTAGCTTGTTTTAAATATGACTAGCATATCCCGTCTCTTCGTGCAGTAGAAATTGTTATAAGTTATGTTGTTTACAAACTTTCTTATTAAAGAAAGTTTTTAGTTTTATAATATAAATTAAATATATTTAACATTATTATGTTTCTAATGTGTAACATTCTAAGAAACGTTCTAAGGATACTTTTAAATTTCGTCTTATGGAAGCTGTAGAAAATATTTGATTCATTCTAAAAGTGAACCAATTTCAATCAATCAATTCAACACATGGAACTATTCTGCTTAATTGTTAGCAGTAGCGCTGTTCTTGAATAAAGAGATGACCACCATGACATGCCAAGTTGTACATTATGTCCTGTATTGCGTAATAACCAAATGTATTTTACTTTATATTTGACTGTCCCAAGAAGAGTTTTGTTTCAAAACTATTAGCTATTTAGCTATTCCATCATAGCAACTCATATCAAAAAATCTTTTCTAATTCATGTTGACTAATTTATTTTACAGTGAAATATTTTAGTATATTTTAACAATCAATCCCAATGGTACACAACTTTTGCTCTTGGATTGCACGTTATATTTATATCAGAACTATATAAGCCTAACCAATACTTTCAATTGTGTTTTTGAAAAAGTTGTTTTTTTACTGTAAATCTAGGTGGATTCACACTGTATTTGTTAACTAAACCCCACCTTTTAGCTGTCAATCCAGTGTTATATGAACCAAAAACAATACATAGATCAAAATCAGATAATCTTCACGAAATTTAACAGTGTTATGTGGCGTTGAACAATTTGCATTTCAAAGAAAGTGCACAAGTACGTTTATTTATCTTGGTCTGGCCCTATCCAATGTATTCAAAGTAGTTTCGAGTTCTGTTGTTTTTAGAATTGATGTTTCAAGTTCTGTAATTTGTTGATGTGTATACAGAGATCCATATTAGTGATACTTTTAAGATTAAATAAGAATAGCCTTCATGACTAGATCCTGCTTCTAAAACTCAAAGCCAATCCCGCTGCATAGATAAATAATTTATGGGATATTAGAATATACCAGGACATGTAATCACGATGAATTTACTGTTTCGACCAACCTTCTCCTGAAAACTGCCGGCATATATGTCTTGGACAGATTTACTAAGCAGAACGACATTTAATAAACTATTACAAGATAGCAATCAATTGAATCTGTGCAGTTTTAATTGCGTATACCAAAACAATTCATACAAAAAGCAACTTTTCTCGGAAATTGTAGTTAAAACACTTTTTGTAACTTAGGAATTTTCATTATCGAATTGTATCGAATGAAATAAAAACTGTTACAAATTAGTTTTCTAGTCATACATAAAACAAATCTTTGGTTCACTGTTCTATTGATATCTACTAATATTTTCCGAACGCACAGAAAGTTGCCGTCAAATTTGATATTTTCAATGAGCACTAATTTAAAAAAAATTATTTTAAATTATGTATCTTGAATCTTACTCCACGTTCGATTTACTCTAAGCTCTTTCAACAGTAATGCAATTTTTCACTTGGATTAAGGACAAGTCTGAACGCCTGTCAAACCTCGGGTAGTTGTGGGAGGCTTCGCTCAGGCAATTATATTGTTCGTTACGGTGTGATCGCAACCAACCCGGCCCACATTAATCAATTCATTATAAATATTATATTAACATGTGCAATGTTAAGGAATCGACTCTGCATTCGCTATTTTTAACAACCAATGCAATACTTGAGGGGTATTTGTGTCCGTTAGCTCCCTAAGCCCAGAAAAGCTTCAAACAATCTTGTTTGCCGGTCGGAACTTGCAGCAAGCGCTTGGCGTGTAGGCTATCTGTAGCCGTTAGGAATCATCTTTGTACCTGAAAAAGTGCGTCAAGATATTCACATGATTCTACCCCTCTTACCTTGCAAACATCACTGTAGACCGACTATCAAGTTTTTATAAACATATATAAAGTGACATTGAATACAGGGAGTACTGTAATAGACACTCTACCAGTATGATGGGGTTTAACAGTAACCACCGGTGACAGAGCCTCAACCTAATTATGTACCACGTACACTGAGACAAAACCTGCCCATCATCATTGTCTCTCAAAGCCTGAGAGATTACAAAGCTTAAATTAAATGTTTATTTTATAAATATTCAAACATTATATTTAATCGTTTCTACACTTTTGAGATTAGACAAAACTATAGTACACCAAAATTTTCATTAAGAATAAGAAACGGGAAGTAGTTTTTGCAGGCAGTTCTACGTGGTACATTGTAATGCTTATTTTTTATCATACACTTTACTCTGCGAGTAAATGAATATTGTAGTAGTTTTTTTTCTTATGAACTACAATTACCTTTAATGTAGGGTTTATAAGGTATGAAGAATAAATATTTTTTTATTAAATGGCGCCATTAATCCACAAAATTTTCTCTTTAAGATTGAATACTCGTTTTGCATATATCACTGTGGGTTTTACAAACAAACATATGGTATTTTAAGTATAAATAGATTGTTTTTTTACATTAAAAACTACACTTTCCTTCATTATCATACACATACCAAAAACAAAATTAACTTAAAATTCAAATTATTGAATAAATTATTTACAAAATGTACAAATCCCAGTTGCAATTGCAATTACAATAATATGATAGATCAGAATATGTTTACCAATGGCTAATTACGTCAACAATAAACACCGCGTTGAGTTACCGTTATAAGGCGAGGTTGTATTTCCGTTGAATGTTTTGCTTGTACATAAATGATTGGAGCACGTGTTTTCTATTTAACTGGTTTAACAGCTAACTAATGACCATCTTAGTCTGTACAGGAAATTGGTAACAATAATTTTAATAGTTTTATTTTAAAAGAAGAATAAAATTATTCGAAAAATAAAATATCTGTATATATCGATAAAATCGAATAAAATACGCAATGGGTAAATATGCAGACCCACACAATATTTTACAACTAATTTAAATAACATGAAAGTACTCGTATTTCTACGAGAGCTTAAAATCAATGGGTTTTGTTATTGGTTTTAAAATGAATGTATAGTTTTATAGATCCAACATTGATAATGAAACCCATTGTAAAAATAAAATTAAGTTTCAACTTATAAATACACCTATACATACGCAATTCCTAAGTTATCAGAATTAAAATGCCAAAATATATTAAATATTTAATCTTTAACTTTATAAAAAACTAGTTATTTTGAAACGCTCTTAATGGATAGAAAGTTTTAATTGATTCTAAAATGCACTACAAATTTAAAAAACCTACAAACAATTTTCAAGGCACGTTTTTAAAATAATACAAAAAAGTGCTTATCGAACTTTTTACACTTTAGGATTGTAATAAAAGAACAATACTATTTACGTAATGAATAGAAAAAAGTGTAAGTCATTATGCCGCTGAACTGATACCACCAACTACTCAATGAATACGGCACTGCAAATTTAAGTAGTCTTCACATCACGTGGCGTTACAGCTAACTCAGTGACGTCACGCCTGAGCGCCTGTCTCTCTAACAACTTCGTTTAACTTTAACGGCTTGATTATAAGATTGTTCATACTGTAAACTTGTTTTACTATCATTATTTTACATCATTATATAGTAAGATAATCATTAAACTTTTTATCAATAGTTACACACACTTAAATCAGAATTATCGATATTGTAATTTTTTACAAACCAATATACTCACATTTAATAAATATATGTACAGTGACTAGTAAATACTTTTTTACCAGATAAGTAGATGACATTTTTAATTTATCTCGTGCATTAGAGTTGTCAAAACTATCATGAAATTGAAAATTTACTCGAAAATCCTATTTTATATTAATTATTGCTTAATTTATCGCAGTTGCAAGGTACCATATTTTTAATAAGACTGTAGGAAAAAAGCAAGTTCTATATGAATAGTATAACATATATAGGAGTAGGCCTAATATTGATTATAGCGCTGCCCCAGAAATACTTAAGCATGTTTAATAACCGATAAGTTCTCGTATGACAATTAATAATGGCCTTTTAGCAAACTATATGTTATATAGTAAATACTGTGGATGCTAACATTCACGTCTGTGTACAAACGTGACAGAATAGGAACATGTAGAGTGATTAGTACTATTGGAATAATAATAAACAAAAAATACTGGACTGTAATAAAATTAAATCTTGTATAGGGATTTAATTGTAAATTTCAACACTTGCCGTTCAATAAGGATTTTCCAATGAATTTCTCTTTGCAGATTATTTTCGTGTTTAGACGTGTACACAACGTCTGGAGACAGAAAGCTACTTTAAGTGAGATGATAAAGGTCAATGGTAAAGTCTAGTTTGTTTAATGTCTTGGAATATACGATTGTCTGAACTAGACCTCTCCTGAAGGTGCAGTTTTAGACAAACCTGGCACAGTTGGATAGAAAAGTTGATGCGTCAATAAAAATGTCTCCCTACTACAATTATTGACGATGAAAACGGGTGATTATCTTATCTTTATCATAATCTGTTGGTTATGTCCTTATTCGAGAGAGCAGGTATTCTACATATAAGACAGTAAAAACGTCTCCCTACTACTATTATTGACGATGAAAACGGGTGATTATCTTATCTTTATCATAATCTGTTGGTTATGTCCTTATTCGAGAGAGCAGGTATTCTACATATAAGACAGTAAAAACGTCTCCCTACTACTATTATTGACGATGGAAACGGGTGATTATCTTATCTTTATCATAATCTGTTGGTTATGTCCTTATTCGGGAGAGCAGGTATTCTACATATAAGACAGTAAAAATGTCTCCCTACTACTATTATTAACGATGGAAACGGGTGATTATCTTATCTTTATCATAATCTGTTGGTTATGTCCTTATTCGAGAGAGCAGGTATTCTACATATAAGACAGTAAAAATGTCTCCCTACTACTATTATTAACGATGGAAACGGGTGATTATCTTATCTTTATCATAATCTGTTGGTTCTGTCCTTATTCGAGAGAGCAGGTATTCTACATATAAGACAGTAAAAAACAAACGGGGGGTTTAACGATTTCTAGCTGTCTGATCTCTCGTATGATGGAAAACATTTTCCCACCAATTATAGATTAAACTTTGATACCGAGTTACAACTTTAAGAAAAGTGTATGGTGTTTTCTCCCATGAATTACTGACAGAAGTAATTTTAAAACATTCAAAAACAAAACAACTCAATTTATGATATGTTAATCCCCTAATAGGAGTTTGAAAGTATTCAGCCGTTAAATAGTTATGTTTCATGAGGGTAAATATATTAAATAAGAATAATAAGAGCTATGCAATTATAGGGCATAGTTGAAATGGGTTAACAGTTCTCTATTTCCTGAAGGTGCAGTTTTAGAACAACCTGGCACAGTTGGATAGAAAAGTTGATGCGTCAATTAAAATGTCTCCCTACTACTATTATTGACGATGAAAACGGGTGATTATCTTATCTTTATCATAATCTGTTGGTTATGTCCTTATTCGAGAGAGCAGGTATTCTAAATATAAGACAGTAAAAACGTCTCCCTACTACTATTATTGACGATGAAAACGGGTGATTATCTTATCTTTATCATAATCTGTTGGTTATGTCCTTATTCGAGAGAGCAGGTATTCTACATATAAGACAGTAAAAACGTCTCCCTACTACTATTATTGACGATGAAAACGGGTGATTATCTTATCTTTATCATAATCTGTTGGTAATTTCCTTATTCGAGAGAGCAGGTATTCTACATATAAGACAGTAAAAATGTCTCCCAACTACTATTATTAACGATGGAAACGGGTGATTATCTTATCTTTATCATAATCTGTTGGTTATGTCCTTATTCGAGAGAGCAGGTATTCTACATATAAGACAGTAAAAATGTCTCCCTACTACTATTATTAACGATGGAAACGGGTGATTATCTTATCTTAATCATAATCTGTTGGTTCTGTCCTTATTCGAGAGAGCAGGTATTCTACATATAAGACAGTAAAAAACAAACGGGGGGTTTAACGATTTCTAGCTGTCTGATCTCTCGTATGATGGAAAACATTTTCCCACCAATTATAGATTAAACTTTGATACCGAGTTACAACTTTAAGAAAAGTGTATGGTGTTTTCTCCCATGAATTACTGACAGAAGTAATTTTAAAACATTCAAAAACAAAACAACTCAATTTATGATATGTTAATCCCCTAATAGGAGTTTGAAAGTATTCAGCCGTTAAATAGTTATGTTTCATGAGGGTAAATATATTAAATAAGAATAATAAGAGCTATGCAATTATAGGGCATAGTTGAAATGGGTTAACAGTTCTCTATTTCCTGAAGGTGCAGTTTTAGAACAACCTGGCACAGTTGGATAGAAAAGTTGATGCGTCAATAAAAATGTCTCCCTACTACTATTATTGACGATGAAAACGGGTGATTATCTTATCTTTATCATAATCTGTTGGTTATGTCCTTATTCGAGAGAGCAGGTATTCTAAATATAAGACAGTAAAAACGTCTCCCTACTACTATTATTGACGATGAAAACGGGTGATTATCTTATCTTTATCATAATCTGTTAGTTATGTCCTTATTCGAGAGAGCAGGTATTCTAAATATAAGACAGTAAAAACGTCTCCCTACTACTATTATTGACGATGAAAACGGGTGATTATCTTATCTTTATCATAATCTGTTGGTTATGTCCTTATTCGAGAGAGCAGGTATTCTACATATAAGACAGTAAAAACGTCTCCCTACTACTATTATTGACGATGAAAACGGGTGATTATCTTATCTTTATCATAATCTGTTGGTTATGTCCTTATTCGAGAGAGCAGGTATTCTAAATATAAGACAGTAAAAACGTCTCCCTACTACTATTATTGACGATGAAAACGGGTGATTATCTTATCTTTATCATAATCTGTTGGTTATGTCCTTATTCGAGAGAGCAGGTATTCTACATATAAGACAGTAAAAATGTCTTCCTACTACTATTATTGACGATGAAAACGGGTGATTATCTTATCTTTATCATAATCTGTTGGTTATGCCCTTATTCGAGAGAGCAGGTATTCTAAATATAAGACAGTAAAAATGTCTCCCTACTACTATTATTGACGATGGAAACGGGTGATTTTCTTATCTTTAACATAATCTGTTGGTTATGTCCTTATTCGAGAGAGCAGGTATTCTACATATAAGACAGTAAAAATGTCTCCCTACTACTATTATTAACGATGGAAACGGGTGATTATCTTATCTTTATCATAATCTGTTGGTTATGTCCTTATTCGAGAGAGCAGGTATTCTACATATAAGACAGTAAAAATGTCTCCCTACTACTATTATTGACGATGGAAACGGGTGATTATCTTATCTTTATCATAATCTGTTGGTTATGTCCTTATTCGAGAGAGCAGGTATTCTAAATATAAGACAGTAAAAATGTCTCCCTACTACTATTATTAACGATGGAAACGGGTGATTATCTTATCTTTATCATAATATGTTGGTTATGTCCTTATTCGAGAGAGCAGGTATTCTAAATATAAGACAGTAAAAACGTCTCCCTACTACTATTATTAACGATGGAAACGGGTGATTATCTTATCTTTATCATAATCTGTTGGTTATGTCCTTATTCGAGAGAGCAGGTATTCTAAATATAAGACAGTAAAAATGTCTCCCTACTACTATTATTAACGATGGAAACGGGTGATTATCTTATCTTTATCATAATATGTTGGTTATGTCCTTATTCGAGAGAGCAGGTATTCTAAATATAAGACAGTAAAAACGTCTCCCTACTACTATTATTAACGATGGAAACGGGTGATTATCTTATCTTTATCATAATCTGTTGGTTATGTCCTTATTCGAGAGAGCAGGTATTCTACATATAAGACAGTAAAAATGTCTCCCTACTACTATTATTAACGATGGAAACGGGTGATTATCTTATCTTTATCATAATCTGTTGGTTATGTCCTTATTCGAGAGAGCAGGTATTCTACATATAAGACAGTAAAAAACAAACGGGGGGTTTAACGATTTCTAGCTGTCTGATCTCTCGTATGATGGAAAACATTTTCCCACCAATTATAGATTAAACTTTGATACCGAGTTACAACTTTAAGAAAAGTGTATGGTGTTTTCTCCCATGAATTACTGACAGAAGTAATTTTAAAACATTCAAAAACAAAACAACTCAATTTATGATATGTTAATCCCCTAATAGGAGTTTGAAAGTATTCAGCCGTTAAATAGTTATGTTTCATGAGGGTAAATATATTAAATAAGAATAATAAGAGCTATGCAATTATAGGGCATAGTTGAAATGGGTTAACAGTTCTCTATTTCGGAGGACCATGGATCACTCTGCCATCAGTAATTTGAGTCAGAGTCCACACCAGGGAGTGTACAAAGAGGTTGAAGAGATGTAGCACTGAGTGTACAGATGACGAACGAATTACGCACATTGTCAGATCAGAAACAACAGCTGCGGTAGTTGCGCGCGGAAGTCTTCAGAAATGTTGCTTATAACACTTGCACAATCACTGTTTGAAGGGGTTTAAAAAGGGGGTTTTGAGAAGTAATTATGTTCAAAAATTATAAAAAGAGGTTTAAGTATACTGATACTAAGAGAGGGAACCCATAAAAGCCGCCTATAATGCGGTGGGTTGAGAAACTGCTTATAGCAGATACATTAAGCTGGACATCTGAACAAGGACTAAGCGGTGGTGTCAGTACGTCTGGTTATTTTAGGTATTGCTCCTATAGTGGTAAGCATTACCTGATCCTCTTTCTTTCACTCTGTCTTCATACTGTCAGACGGTACTACGTGTTTAAATCTGTTACAGGTTAACGGAAAATAAGTTAAATAAATTAAATTAATGAAATATTTATAATTTAGCGAAACAGTGCTTAATTAAAACATACTAAAACTAATATTTAAATATTCTCCAACTTAAGATGAAGGAAATCTTTTTTCTCTCCCTGTTATAACCAAAAACGGTGTGAGGGATGGTTAGCTTTAAATTAACCAGAATGTCACGTGAATTAAATTACGGCAGATGAAAACATATAACACTGTAACAGTTTAATATCATTACAAATTAGGAGTACGCCACACCAAGTGTCGCGTATCAGGCTTATCTGAGTTCAATGAAAAATTTCGTCTAAAACTGATTTCATTCTGGGTATTTCCTGCGTACACAAAGACATGCAGGTAATCGCACTGAAAAATATTAAATTATGCTCATACACATCCCTTGGGTGGAAGGCATCATTATAGAAATCATCATTTTCTATGTAGCGTGCAAAATCTAAAGTCCAAAGATGATATTTTTCTCAAATATTATTCAACATGATAATTCATACTTTGTGATTGTTGAACTTCAGGAGTTGCTACGCAACATGTAAAACAATTTTACTCTGCTTTTTACAAATTTATTTATTCCGCAATTTCCTGTTGTCATCTTAGTTACCAATAAAACTAATGCAAACATTATCGGTAAAGCTCTGCCAAATACCGTGAGTACATGCCTGTAGAGAGGATTTGTATGTTCTGGGACAACCGTTACATGTGACGTCATCACTCAGGAATGCAGGGTCAACAACCGCTCGAGGTCAATGACCTTCAAGGTCACGGTCGAGGTCAATGACCTTTTCAAGGTCGAGGTCAATAACATTTTCAAGGTCAAGGTCAATGACAATCCTCGAGCGGATATTTCCCTCTGAGAAATTTCCCTACAAGCGGGATATTTTCCCTGAGAGAGTTCAGTATATGGATTAACCGGTTGTGATTAGTTATGTAAAAGACACATGTTTACAGTGTTTTCATTAGAATTTGTTATATACACGTGGAGTAAAAGTGATGTTTTTGTTTATTACACCTGTTTACAGTGCTTCATTAGAATTTGTAATATACACGTGGAGGAAAAGTGATGTTTTTGTTTATTACAAAGTAAGTGAAGGTTGTTTGTTAGATGTTAATCGCACCGCATGTATTGTATATTAATAATTCAAGACATTTTTGCAATAGCTAGTAGATTTATCAAGCGCGTGATGTATTGATTTTTCGAAACAAGAGATTGAACCTTCCAAGAAAAACATGCTTTATTTTTGAAACACATTTACCCAGGATCGATATTTCGTTATCATCTGCCGATAAACATTTAATATCAGTATGTTCAAGCATACTGGCCAGTCCTTTCTTTACTAATGACTCATAAATAGTTTCACTTATCAGGTTCACTCCGCTTCCCGTGTCTAATAATACATTATGATATGTACCCTTACCAACAAACACTTTACAACGGGCAGGGTTATTGCGGCTTGGTTACACCGGTCTTTTTTTACATTCATACAGGAACTTCTCACATTATTGTTATCTCTTGCCATCATTTGTTCTTGACCTCTACTATAAACTATAATTATTTTATAGCCTACCCCCATTCAGATTACTTGCATTGGCCCTAATATTTAATTTCAAAAGGGACCTCAACATTTTTCTAAGTTTCTGGATGTGTCGCTTTCAGAAGCATTTCCGCCCCTAAAATTTATTTCAAATATTAATTCCTTTTTAAGGCAATAGATCCACATGCGCTAGCTCCATTTTATTTTTATATATAATTTTACTTAAAAATAAATCAAATATTCACAATACTGTTCTTAAGTCCTAAGTCTTATACACTACACAATATTATGCAGGTTTAATACACAATTTTCAAGTTTATACAATTTATGCACACTTGCAGGTATCCGACAAGTTTATACAAGTTTACAAAGTTTTTTCCTGTAAATAACCTGTTGTACAAGTTTTTTTGCTCAAAAAGAAATAGCAGATTCGCGCAAACTATGTACCGTTATTATAGTACATATATTTACAGAGTCTGGAGCTAATTTTCTATAAATCAGTTCGGAAATACTTAATTTATTCCGAATTTAAAACTTCACCGAATTGAAACTAAAAATGTATACTTCTCCAAAATGGTTTAAATTAACAAAATAAAATAAAAAGTTCTCTTCTCAAAATATTCAAAATCAAAATAACACAAAACTTGATGTTCACTTTACGATCAAAATCTAATTTACAATACTTCAAAAAATTGAACTAATTATCAGACTCTGTTATATGGCAACTTTAGAAATTTAAACACAACAGTATAAAATAAAAGATGTTAAACTAAACGCTGGTACGGGACTTACTACTTTAAAGACTATGGAGGCTGAAAAGAAACTATTACGCACTTAAGCAAAGAAAAGAAATTTTAAAAACTTGACTTAAATCACACCGGGTAAAAATTTACTCTATATCCCAAAAGTATAGGATTAGAGGAAGTACTATCGCTTCTAAACTGCACGTCTGGACGCTCTGCTCTCCACTCGAAGACTGCCCCCTCTTTCAAACCAACCGGCTCGGGAACGTATCACCTTGTAGATCTCTAACAGCTGTTTTATTACTCTAACCAACAAAACAATGTCCACGCACCACGTCTAGTTAACAAAGAGCCTACTTCCTACCGCGATTCAGCAGAATGATTATAACTACGGTACAGAGCCATGACATTGTTGCAACAGATACCGGATTTACCAAGAGAGATTCAACTATTTGATTTTCCTTAATTTACCATTTGGTAATGTTAAATTAATTGAATGCTCTTATTTTTGGCAAAAGTATTGTAGAAGAATTAATTTAAATAATAAAATATTGGATTTCGATTGGAAAGCTAGTTATATTTTACACTATATGTATAATAATAATTTAGAATATATAACATCTTTGCATAGCAGAAGTTTATATTTTGGACATTTCTGTATTAATAGATTGACTTCTTCTTTTCTTATTGCTGATTATATTTCAAATGATAATGATAATGATATAAAAAATTGTAACTATTGGTATCATATATTTCGTTTTAAATATTTTACAATCTGAAGATAGGTTTTTGTTTTAAGAAGTGTAGACAACGGTATGTAATTTTTATTGCATATTCCAAAACAGTCCATTAACAGACGTATTAGTATAAAGTTTGTGCCGGATTTCAATTGTAACGGAGCGAAATCTAGCAAATCTAATTTCATATTACCAATTAAACAGTATTACAGTAATATTTCATCATTTTAATTATATTTCAATACACAAATATTTGCCTCTTCATGATATTCAGTTTCAACAATTAGTGATGGATCTCTGTTTCAGTACAAAAAAAACAACAATTGTATAGGATGTATTATTCCTCATAGTTGGCAATGTTTTTGGAAAGGTTTTTATTTGAAATATTACACTACATGATTTTGTTCACGATAAAACTGTTAATAGATATTGAGGAAAATGTTATAATGTGAATAAAAATTTGTTTTACTATAATTATTGAAATTAACTGAAGTACTTTTAGAATTAGACTATGAATTTTTTTATAAAGATATTGTTAAAAATATTTTATTCAATTGGATGTGTTGTAATAACACAATGAACTATTTTAATGAAACAAGTGCTGATATTTTTCTTTTCCAAATTTTTATAACACATACCGGTTTAAATATAGTTGATAGTGTTTTATGAAAAGAAATTATAAAAAATGAGTATTATTTGTTGTGCAAGTGTGTGAATTGTAGGAAGTTACGCGGAATCAATTAGTAGATCTGTCCTTGACTTTATAAGCCGGACAAGAAAACTATGTCTTTAATGCGTTTCAACCGTTGAAGTAGGAAACACTCAAATTACAGGTATGCATTTGTTTTTACTTTATGTTTGAATCTTTTTATACCGCTCAACTTCATTTCTAACACGAATAATTTGTTTTTATTTTTGTATTAATAATCTTGAAATCTTTTGTTTTAGTAATGGATTCCGGTATTGTAGATTTCACATCTTCCGAAGAGAACACCAATAAGTTACGACAACTGTTAAGCACTCCTCCTCCACCATTGCTTAAACGTAAGCAGCATCAACAACAAGAACAACAACACCAACAGCAGCCACAACAATCAACCTCAATCCTCGGTACTTAGGGTTTTTTAACATTAATTAAAATTGTCGAAAATTTGTGGATGATAGGCTTTAGAAGCCTGGAAGTATGGCAACAATTAGTTAGTGAGTTACAAAAAATCTCAAAAAAATGTATATGAAATCCAATCGTAAGTACAGTTTGCTCTATGTATTACAAAATTTTTGTGATGTATTATTCAAATACCGTATGTTAGAAGGCGATCTTTCCCAAGATTAACAGGTTTTTCATTTATTAGAAAAAGAAACTTGCGAAGATTTATTGAACATTTTTTGAACCTGTAATAAAAAAAACTCTAGACTTTCATTTCCTATAAATATTACCCAAAAGATACAAGACATTGGAAGGACTAAACTAATAGAAACTGAAAATAGTATTGAATTAAAAGATAGTAAAAAAGCTCCCAAAAAAGGCATTAAAAGAGCAAAACGTGTAGTACCTTTTCTTTCATCTTCGTTTGAATCAGATCATATTGATCATGATGACAACAATGACGATGGTGAGTCAGATAAGTTTGTAAAATTGTTTAATCAAAAAAGAAATAATAAGTGTTTATTTATTTCTCAACATTTACAGCACCAATGTGGTGATCAAAAAGAAAAAAAGTTTCTACACCAGGTGAGACGGGTACTCATTTAATAAAAATAGAAGTGAGTTACGATTGTCTGGTTCTGATCTGCCTTTTTACTTAAGTTATGATTGCTATATTTTATTATTTTACATTTAATTTAAGACTGTTATAGTTTATGTGCATTGTCATATACATACATACATTAAGTTTCGTCGTTAGTTTCGTCTCATTAAAAGTTTGAAATTTCAACTGCCTTGATTATGAATTGTAGTATATTCATACTTAACTCTTTCTACTGACTCAATGACTCATCCATCTTACAAGCCTCATCTAATCATATATAGCACTAACATGTTTAGAATGTGTGTTTTAATCTTTATGCCTCAAATCTTTAAAACTATTTTAATGCATTTTAAAAAGTAATACTAAAAGTGTTTAATCACAAGGTTATAAATATAACACTACCAAATGAAATATTTCAATGGACTTAATAATTTTGATCTCTAATAAATGTTTATTTTTATTTAAAAACTTTGAATTTTCTCCAAACTTTTAAATTTTCGTAACTTTATTGCTCGAATTCTTGAACAGGGACCCGTTAGCTAAACATGTATAAAACACGCAACAGCAAACTTGTGTAATGTTCATCTCGCAAGAGCGTATCTAACTTAGCGAGACCACGCGTGAACACCATGTCGTTAACAACTTCGTTTAACTTTACGGCATGCTTATGATATATTTACAGTACCTTAGTGTAGAGATAGGATCCCGTCAATAATGGGATTACCTATCCAGGTTGACTAATAGTATCGTGTTACACTTAAACTTCTAATGTCTCCTCAATGTCCTGTGAGTTGAAATCTAATTAAATGTTGGGCAATACTCGTAATTGCCACTTATCATAGATATTCATGGTTTTTAAGGTACTGGGCTGCACGTTAAGGCCATTAAGGCCGTTAAGGCATAACACTTAAAAATTCAACTTATTTTGATGGTGCCCCTATAAAAGGTTTAAAGCTCCGGCTCCAACGTTGAGTTTCAGAAATTCATCATTCGATGTCAGAAAAATAGTTATTCCGAGCAATGGAATAGAATTCAATATTGATTCATTTCAAGAGTTTTTTAAACACAGTTTCAAATTGATTCCCTACAAAAGTTCTGTTAACAATATTGCAAAACTGTACGTAAATTGTTAGTTAATTAGAGAACCGAGCATATTTATGTTATTCGGTTTGAGTTTGGAAGATGTTTTGATAACTAACCCATCGCCAGAGAGAGAGACGAAAAGAGAGAGAGAGAAAGAGAGAGAGAGAGAGAGAATGTTTAATTGAAAATCTCCAGTGTATAACATTTACAAAAAGTTATTTCATAATATGTTAATATGTCTATAAATCGTTTATTTATGTAAACTTCCATACAATAACTGAACAATTCCTTTGGTCTGCTTCCACAAAGCTTGTTGTATCACTATCACGTGCGCGTAGTGACCGTGATATGACGTGAGACAGGATGTACTCAGTACAGGGACACTGTTGTAACTGAATTATGTGACAGTTGTAACGTGATTGTGTGATAGCCTTTGTGTCTACTGGTGGCTGCATCAAGCCGGTGTCTGTAGTTATACTATAACAATTTATGGAAAATTGCAAATATGACTTAAACTCTTTTCACTTTGTTTAGTTTTTACTAGGTTTTGTCTCTTAGAGGAAGAATAAACTACAATTATTGTTGATATTGCCTTGTACCTGGTATTGACCAGTAGACCAATATTCCAATCTGACTAATGTTAACTGAATTACACTTCTATTTAGAAATGTAAAATGAATTGTGTAAATTCTTTAATATCTAATGATCCTATCCGATTATTATATATTTAAAAATAAAACTATTATATTTACAAATGATAGAATTATAAATATATTTTATACATTTCCAAGAATTTCCAAAGTCTTAGTTACATTTGTTTAATGTGCAGATATACCCTAATCGGCTATCCTATTTTCGAACATAGCTCGGCCCCGTGCGGCATATCAAGTTCACTCCCTGCCTGCACCACATTCATGAGATCTTTTCATTTAATTCAAATAACTTTATACTCAAATAAAAACCTAATTATAAAATGTCACTTCAACCTCCTGCTTTCAGTAATTAAAAATAATTCTAAAACTTGCGTGATTAAGGCACAAATTAAGTATAAAACCGGGATTCTAGCATCTATTACATTTCGGAAATGTCTGACCCAAATATCAAGAGACTCTTGAAAACTTTATATATGCCTAATATAAGACAGTTTTTCATTACAGCTTTCGGATTCGGATTCACAGCTGTTAACAGTTACAAATACTAAAAGTACTAAGCGAATAAAAGTTAAGTAATGAACTTGAAAGGTGAAATGTGCTAAATTATTCGAAGAAATGTACAAATTTCAAAGTAATAACACTACAAATCTCCATCCTTTCCATCATCACTACTGCTTACAGTCTATAAATAAAAACCCTGACATTTAGTTGCTTGAGATTGGAGAGAATTGTAAACTGATACTACACAAATATATTATAATATTCGTAACAGATCCCATGTCGAAGATATCCACGAGAATTCCCTCATTTCATTTTCTATCCCTAGTCAGTTAATTATCGGACAGGTTATTATTATACAACCCATGTAATTTTGAATTGATAGTAATATATAACTATCAAAAAAGAACGGTCGTGGTCACCAACTTAAGGCTCAATAACACTGGTCCTATTTTTTCGTATTCCTGAAAACATTTTCACATTATTCATGATACTGCATGGCTTTATCATTAAGTACAGGGTTCTCTCTAAACTTTATGCATTGAAAATAAACTAATGAAACCTTAAAGGTAACTAAATTGATACAATACAATAGTTCACGGATATCCAAGTTATTTCTTAAGTATTGGATAAGAATGAATTTGCTCTTCAGCTTTAACGTTAAGAGTTTGTAGCCTTTAACGTTGGACATTTAATGGTTCTAAAAGCGTTTCTGAAGATAGGGACGACTTCTAAAAACCGATGCGTGTGTCAGGAATTCTATGACACAGTTTTAAAACACTTCCCTACGACGTCTCTTTTATTAAAGTGAGAAAGATCGGACAGCCATAGGTACCTGTTTGGTATTTGTACATATATATATATATATATATATATATATATATATATATATATATATATATATATAAATGCAAATACAGGGTGGTTTTGGTTTACATTTATTGCTCACAAACCCTGACACATTGTGAACAGGAACTTTGTCCATTCAACCTAATCTGCGTCTCCTATCATTTACGAGATCCTAAAGTGGTCATCAAATGTGGACATTCTGTAGTATGGACGATATTTCACATAAAGAAATATTTCACGTTTACCAATGAAAGTTGTTGTTAAATCAGACCATGTATCGACAATTAACAACACAGTTTAGCATTGTGAGGTCCTCTTGTATATAACAGCACTTATCTGTCCCGCACATCTCTCTAATGAGACTCTACATCGCAGGTTTCTGCCCTCCTCGTTACTGTTTGAGTTTGTCCGACAAAGCAAAGTAGTAGAAGGTATTTTATTGATTAATCGTTGTGTAATCAACTAAAAAGCGGCAGAAGTTTAGGTAAATAAAGTAGGTTGGCGAAAGTTTTCAGTAGCACATTCGATACCTTGAAAAATTAAGTTTCTTTTACCTGAAATAGTGATAATGCATTATAACAGTTCCCGCCTCAAGGCCGGTCACACAAGGTAATCAATATGACAATATTTCTGTTAATCCCTTTCGCAATTATCTTAAAATATTATTGTTCCTTCTCTTATTATTTAATTTTCTTCATTAATGGTCCCCGATACCGGACTATTTGAATCAAATCCTTTGTTAAGAAAGTACGCTGTATTTTTTTTTTTTTTTTTAACTTAGTAGCAAAGCACACTGGACATTTGTTTGGTACCATCACAGCAAGGCCACTCTCACTCACTTCCTCTCCCTCTCTCTCGTGTACATTGGATTGCACGATATATTAACATATTGATATATTCATATTATGTATCACATATAAGACTACATTCTGATTCGTTTAATTTTATACTTAATGCTGCAATAATGTGTTTAAATTATATTATTATTTTTGCTCATTTAATTTGTTTGCAACTATAGCAGCTAACATAAAAATCTCTAACTTACTTACTTAATGTAACAACGTTTTATATTTAAAATATTCTAGATAAGATATATTATTTAATTTCTAAATAGGATACAGTAAAAGTATTTCATTATTCTACAATTCCTTGATCACTCATACGCTGTTGCAAACTCCATAACTAATATTTTTAACATTACAAAAGTAATTTTTTTGTACTAGGCAAATTCATTTGTAAGCATGTAGATGTATGTTATAGTTAGTTGCATGTGGATTTTTGAAAAAGGACATACTTTCCGGATGTTAAAATCTGTACACGATTTATGCTAAGTCTAATCTTATTAAACTTCTATATTATATTGTTATATTATTTGACTTTACGCTGTATAAGGTAGGAGTACGCACCTCACGTGTCTCGAAACTAGTTTCTCTGAGGTTGTATATAAAAACTTCTATATCCTATACATTTATTACGTATCTATACGTCACGTGTCAAAACGCCGTAAGACTGTACTCGGTTCGCTTACAAATACAAGTTATTCTGCGATTTCCTCGTTGCCATAATGGCTACCCTTAAGATTGATGTAAAAATGTACGCTAAAGATAAGCCAAATATATTAAAAGTATTTTATAATTTAAAGTCTAATATGCTTACAACAAAATCAACATACTGTAAGTACTATTTTCATAAGTGGAATACAATTTTATAACAAGCAACTATCTCCTTGATATTATTATTTTCCAATGAAACTGGTAAAGTAAGGAGCTTTACTCAGCCATTACAATAAGCTTCTTAGCTCGTCCGTGCTGTAAGCAGCTGTCTTTAAACCGGTATATTTTCATGTTACGGTTACAAAAAGCCTGCCTATAAAAGTATTCAAGATTATTCAGAGATAGCTTTAATTAATATAAATACTGTTTATATAGTAACAAATGTGGAAAAACTTATTAATTTACTCGTTTTATTGTCCCCTTTTTGGTGTTGTCTATAATATCAGACATAAATATTGAAACAATTACTTATATTGTATACATGGGTGTTCAGACCAGCCGGCCGCTATCTCAAACATGGACCGACTTAAGATATTTCAAAATTGTTTATCGTTCCTTCCTAACACTTTGGACTATTAGCATTTTTTTAAAGTAAGAAATTCATCATTACTCGTTCAATAGTAACCATCCAAACATTTTCTCAATAAACTCACAACATTTTCCTGGTTATGGGGATAGAATTAATGTGATTCAGTATCATTATTTTCTAATCGTCCCCCTATTTAAGGCAGTAGTGAATAGAGTAGTACTCCAATAAATTTATACTAAGTTATTGTCAATATATAATAAACTATGTACATATTTCAAATTGCTGTCACAATTTCTCTTGTGAAATACTTCCTAATTTACGCGATGGGAGAAATAATTTAGTTTAATTTCATGCCTCCTTGGGTACACGGCTGAAGCTTCATTTTATTTTACAACAACGAATTATCTTGTTCATAAGCTTTTCGGAATATTTTAATGTGTCTCTATGATTAGATTGTATTAAACTTAACGAGTATGTGAAGCATTTATTCAGCTTTTTGGTTGAACGATTTATTTATTTTAAATTTAGCACCTTGATAATTTTTACCTTGCTAGAAATATGTCAGTCCACATTTTGCGTTACAGACTTTGCTGAAGTTCCATGAACAATTTCAAATCTGAGACAGACAGACGATCATAGAAAAGAAATTGTTAAATCCCCGTGGTAAATTGTACCTAAATATACATATAAAATCATTTTCTAGATATAATTTGGATAGTAAGGCTACGTGTGTTAGTATATCACGTGTTAAAATAAAATATCAAATATCTTTACACAGTTTGTTTACAAGTTTGTTTATCCTTCGATGTTCTCGACGCTATCATGGTCTATCCATCAGATCAATGTAGCTAACGTTAAGCTAGATTTATCAAACTCGATGATGATTATTTTGAAATTATGCTCCATGTTTCATTAAAAGTCTATATTTAGGTCAGTTTGTTCTAAATATATCGTGCGGAGAGATAGATTTAATAAAAGAAATGTTTTCAGGCCTTCTAGTGACAGATAGGCTTCTTAAATTCTCTGCCAAATATATCAAATGTTCAAAGAAAGTTTCAGAAAGACTGGATATTTTTAAAATTATAAATGCTGATTAAATTTTATTAAGATTCATACATTTTTGTTCAAAAGGTTCAAGTGGTCCACATTAAAAATTTATGTAAAATTGAACGCAAGATTCCCAAGAACATACGTAACACAAGTTTACGAATTATAAAGAATTAATTTCAGAATGGTCTAAAACGAAAAGTACGCCTGTCATTTTGGGAAAAATGCGATTATTAAATAACGTATCCCTATAGCCAAATATGTAATAAATTACGTTACTTATATTTTCAGACAATGGTGAGACTAGGATATGAAAAAAAAGAGAGCTACGTTTAGAATATCTAAAGTAAAACACAACAAACATAACCGTTAGTACTTCTATATCAAATATGACAGGAGTAATAAGACTATTTACAATTTTTGTTATCACAACGAATCAATATTGAGATATTTACCAATTATAAATTTCCAATTAATTGTTTGAATATGTTCTAATTCTGAATCACCCAAATATAACGATTTCGTTGCCATTAGTCAATATACTATGGCGTCCTTACAATAGTAGGCGATCTTTTTTACTCGTATCTCGCCTGAAAGCCTAATGAGGCAACCAGCATTGCACGCATACAAAGCGAGCGAACTCGCAACCAATGAGTTTCAAGTGGGTAGCCACAGAATGTTGGCGGTTTCACGGAACGGTAAACACTAAACACGAACGTGAGGACTTTTTGTCTGTGTTTACTGCGGTGTACTGCGCGGTTCCACTCTGTTCGGTCGCTTTTCAATAAAAGTGTTATGAAAAATACAAATTTAATCGAATATTGCAAACCTTACAAGCAATGCATAAACAGAAAAGTTACTATTATAATAGATTTCAATGAAATACGCATGCACTTCTGAATCGCATGTCTGACCCAATTGTATTACTACCGTAGGATGATTCCGATATGTGTTATTTTGCATCCAATATGACAAATGCAAATTTCATCCACCTCAAAACACAAGGGGAGCATCAAATAATGAGATTTTACCGTCATAAATCTTCAATAAATAAGATAAAAATTATTGCCTGATGGCATATTTTTAATTGATAGTTTCTGCTTTCTACGCATTAGATACTATTAGTGACTTTTTATTTTAGTATAAAATATATATCATAAAGAACAACCGAACGAGGAGTATTTAGAATTTTCAATTCCTGGTGACCAAAACCTTTCAGTTTTTTTTTTTTTTTTTTTTTTTTTTTTTTTTTTTTTTTTTTTTTTTTTTTTTTTTTTTTTAGTGCGTGTTCAGGTCCAGGATAAAACTCATAACTCTGATAAGATAGCTTAAACCAATGGTTTAAAAACTGTCTCTTCAAACAATATGAAAAGTGAATCTCAAATGTATCGCCGTCCACTGTATGTATCGTAAATTATTGAAATTTGAACTTTATTTTCTGAAAATACCAAGAAAGCAATTTCTGACCATGACATAATGAATTCTTAAATAAGTGGTGCCATTACCTCAAAATTTACCACCATTGAGAATCCATCCACTTTTCTTAAACCTTTCCTCTTGAGTCTGAGGGTGATAGTAGGTATTATCTTGCTACACTATGTAACGGCTTTCCGGATAACATTTATCTTTTACTCTAAGGAGATAATGGGCATTCACCTGCTTCTGGGCAAGCGTTTCTATCACTATACCATAAGGACTAATTTTATCGGCTTTCCGGATTAACATTCATCTTGAACCCTAAGGAGATAATGGGAATTCACCGGCTTTTTAACACTGCAATATAAGGATTGGGAACACCGACTTTATCACTAACCTGTCTCAATAGCATGAAACCAGGATTGGGCTTATACCCTTCTTAGCTTGATAACTTATCTCTTTGGCGGCATATATTACAATACGGTCCAATTAAAAATACAACATTTTTTTAACAAAACATGTTTATTGAACAGTGTTTTAAATTTGTACATAAATCACATATTTAAAAAATACTCAGAACTAATTGTGTTTCACTATTACATGTTGAAAGCTGTGCTGTCATAGTGCACAAACGTACAACTATATATATAAGCCGAACAGTAAATTTTCGAAAATAACAATTTTAAAATAAGATAATATGATATACCTGAATCTCTAACAAACTGAAATAATAATAAACTTATAATCCACTAATTTCGGTCCTTATGTAGAGATAATTGATTTTTACTAAATTATTAATCACTTGAGACGCATAGTTTACAGGCGAATAATTTCAATTTAACGAAAATACAATGTTTGGTCAGTTGGAACCAACGGTTATTTGACCCCGACTGCCCGGACTAACTGCGGACGAGAGGTTGGACATTTGCCATTGTGTACTTGGCGTTTTTAAGACTCAAACTTATTTCCTGACTTACGGCTTGGTCTGAGCTCTGCCTCATACATGACTCAATTATATTTGTTCGCTTATTAAAAATAAAACTTTATCATTATTTTAAATTTTCATGTACCTGTTATTCAAATGGAAAGTGCTTGCAAAGCAGTGGGTGACTGCAAACACTCATTTCAGCTTTTAATTAAACGATTTCGTTAAATATTTCGTGGGATAATGTTTTCATGAAACAAAATACAATTCTTAAACCCCAATTTAAAATGCTGTTTACATTACATGTTTATTTTACCTATAGAGCATATTTTAATTGTTGTTAATGGTTTAAAAATAACGTAAAAATTTGTGTAATGTTTGTTAAAGACTGACGTTTTAATTGTAAATAATTTATCAATATTCTACAATTACACTCTTAGATTTCTATTGGAAAAAGTTTAAAACTTCTTTAGTGTGAACTCGTGACAGGTATAAAAACTCGTACATCTGATAACTCAAGACGTTATTTGAGCTTCTGCAGTGGGAGAGACTGGGATGGATGGAGGAGATCTTGAATATTTGAGCATTATTATGCTCAGAACGCCATCAGCACGTTTTGTGGAAGGTTTAATTTCCTGGCTGAGATTGTTTCCTCGGCATCTTCCTGAGACCGACAACACATCACCGTAGGTAAACTAGGTATCTTAAGCCAAAAACGTGTTATCCTTTTATGACTTTGACACTAAATAAATGCAGATTGAGTATTATATGATGTCAAAAAATATAAAGCTAAAGGCAGTATTTGAATAGCTTTTATAAATGTGCCCACATTTTATTCTCCTTACAAATCGTAAAATCTATTCCATGTTTTATGTCTGGTCAGCCATTTTATTTCATAAATATTTGAGACAAGGAGTTAAAGTACAACTAATTTATTTAATTTCTGGATAGTTGAGGCAATAAAAATCAAATTATTTTAGTTAGTAATTTAAAAAACTAAATTATAAACATATACAAATACATTCATATTTTAAATATTGTATACATTCATTGCGGATACATCCGCATCCATCTGCAAAGTTTTAAGAAAGAGATATTAGCATGATTTTTTATAATTATGACTGAAAGGTTCTGTTAAAAATACTTTTCAGAACAAAAACATCTATTCTGTTCTTTTTTTAGTGTTAACATAAAACTACAGTTTCGACATTTTATTATAATGATTGGAGTTAAAGATTTATGTGCTGTTTGGGAGGATAATGAATTATATACGAAAACCCTAAAACACTACCTGAAGAAGGATTTTGTTAAAAAAAAAAAACTAAATAAAAAGTAATCCTTTTCTAGTTCATTTTAGTAAATCCTCTCTATATCTTTCATGCTACAATAATTATTTGTAAGTATTGGTGCATATTGAATATATAGCGTTCGTTTACTTAATCCGTTTCATTCTTGAAAGAGAATTCCACTTACATGCTTCAGTAATGCTATATAAAATAGAGGCTATATGTTAACCTCTTCCCTTATTGGAATTTCTTTGATAACTCAGCCAATCTATCTATTGAATATTTAATTTTTTTTAACGTGAAAAGCATTCTAATGACAAACCAACGATTAGAAAAGTTGTTTCTTCTGAAATTCGACTAGCACAGCAAAGCGAGTAAACTACTGCGATATCTTATTATTTTCATATATTATTTATGGGAATCAATAATAAACAAGACAGTGCTTCAAATATTAATTGCAGTCATTGTTTATACAAATTCTCATCTATATTGTGCTTATTGTGTTAATAAACTCACGCTTATAATATAAATTTTGTACACATTATATAGAGTGTGTTTTTTCTTTGTTAATTACCTTTCTTCCTCAGTTTTAGTTAACAACCTAATAAAAATTAGAAACTGATTTCGATGCTGCGTTTCACCATGGTCATGTATTTGTCAGATTTAATTCAACTGAATTTCTCGGTCAAGTAGACGTCGTTATCAATTTACAATAACGCAAAGCAACATCACACATAGATAAAAACGGATGTTTACCGTTCAGACCAACATGTTCACTACTTGACAGGCCCCTTACAGTGCGGTAGTAGGCCAGTGTGTTGTAGGATAGTAGTGAATGTTGGCACACGATGACTACGAAGTCGACACGTTGAACTTCGTCTTCTGGCCTTGAACTGGGTCTGGGAGGATTGTTAGATGTTTACCGGAAGTGGACATGTCTATTCTGTAATGAAGATTAAATTTAAAGAGTTCTATGTTCGTTATTTCATATGCCCTCATATTTTTTACTGTTAAAAACAATCAGTTAATATTTGTTCCGTGTATAATTGGTAAATCTTCAGCTTTAAAAATTTATAATAAAAAGATAAAATATATGGTGTTAATGGTTAAAAAGTACGTTTCACAACATAATGTTAACAACGAATGTAAAGGTGTGCTAATTTACATTACTAATTAACATTTGTAGCATTTCCATATTTTTCTAAACAAACCCATATTGTTGTATTGCTGTTCATAGATATCCATTTAAATAGTCACCTCCTAAAAACATTTTGTATAGTAGAGAATTTATAGCATGACCGGTGACTTCGAGATGCGCCGTAGGGAAAAGACGGAACTAAAGTGGTGGGGGGTGGAGCGGCTCAGTCTGTTGCCGTATTTAGCCTTGTGAACTTCGGTCTCCAGTCTTCTATACGTGCCGCCCAAAAAACATTCGCTTGTGCCAATTCACGAGTTGTAATACAATTTGTGAATTAATTGCGTTGTGCTCATTACGTTTTAAGTAAAGAGTTTGAGATGGATCATAATGTAAAAAGTAAAATTGGAGGTAGAAAGGTTATACACGGCCAAGCAAGAGAAGTGCTTCCCATTTTATGAAACGGGAAGCAGAAACGAACACACTTATAAATTTGAAGAAAGTTCAACAGCGTGTCGTAGAGGCAACTGGAATTTCTGAAAGTACGCTGAGACGAATTTTGAAGGAGGAAACAAAAAAACAGTCCAATTGGCAATTCTTTTAGTACGCCCAACAAAGTAAGAAAACGCAAACATACTAAAAGTAATCTGGACAATTTTGATTTGGGTGTAGTTCGAAGAACAATAAATAATTTTCATCGACAACGGGGTTTTGTTATGTTAACTATTGCGTGTGGATCTTTGGCGTTATTGTTATTTTAAGTATACATCATTAAATTAACTTGATACAAGTTGGTAGATAAAACTGAGTTTTTTCTTATTCTACTGTGTATATTGACAAATTAGTTTAATCAGTTTTATATTAATTTTTAATTTAGCAGCTAGGCTATGTCAGTTGAAAATTTTGTAGTGTATAATTGTATCTACTATCGTAAATCCTGAAGCTTACACGGTTAGTATATGATAAATTGAATTTTAATGGCTAACAAAGCGTAACAATTACAATTCTGAACTGTTGTCGTTGGAGATCAAGAATAATATAAATTCCTACCCTTTCCCAATTTATGAGAACCCTTTCTTACCACCAGGTATCTCTACTGCGAACTCATTAAGAAGGGTGAGCTATGAACACAATTTCGGCAGAACATAGTCATTGTTAAGATCACGTACATCCGGTCCCAATATTTCCAAGATTTCCTGTATTGAATTCCCCATCATAAAAGTCCGTCGCCGTAACTTCAAAAGAGTCTAGAAATGTTCAAATATTCTCAAGGTCTCCTATACTAAATTGCTCATCATAAAAGACCACCGTGGTAAGAACATAAGGGTCTAGAAATGTTGGCAAACACTACAATATTCGGCTCCTGCCACCACTTTGAGCCGGGAGCCGAAAACTCTCAGTAGGGTTAGTAGCACCGTATTCACTCCCCTACTTTAGATTGTGCCCCCACGCGCTCAACTCCTCCACTCCTCACGCGCATCCCACCGGTCATGCTATAACTTCCCTAAAGTACACGTTTCTTCTGAAAAGTATCAGTTGTGAAGAATCCAATAATTTACTCTAATGAACTCAATTATAAATAAACTCTCTCATTTTAATCCTCAAAATAGAACAAACAGTGTTTGTACAAAAAGCAGAACAAATAAACGTGATGCTGGGAAATTCTTATCTCGAATATCAACTGTTTTCATTGTGTTAGCAAACTTTCGTGTCGAGTGATGTTAACTACCATTTTTATGAACTGTACTGTGACTTTCAAATTGACATAAATAAATAAATTTCAGACCAAATGTTTACTGTGAAACAAATAGCCATGATACACAAGATAAGTGCTAAAAAGGAAAATTATAAAGCTCCTTAATTATCTTGAAACGAACTGATGTATAAGCTTGGTTTTGAGTGATGCACTGAATTCGATGATAGTGCATGTCACTACATGGGATTTGGCTAAGCGTTAACGAATATTATTATATAGGTAACCATAAATACAGCGAGAAATGACAGAATAAATAAATGTATAAAAACTGAGTACAATCATGTGATATTTTAACACATGAAATATTAACATAAGTAGCCTAAATATGCCACTCCAACACATACGACATTATACTTTGGTGTGTGTGTGTGTTGACAAAAAAGCTATAGGGTAAAAAGAAAAATTTATAGAGTAGTAAGTTAATGTTAAGGTCCTATAAAGAACCTATAAGAATGCTAAGTCATCTATGGTTAGAACGAGACCAACCCTATTACTATCTGATGAGTTATACATATTTTTAAAATATTATTTTATTTTGATTTCTATTTTGCAAATTACCTCTTATGACCAGCAGTGCAAAGGCGTATTAAATTTACAATGAGGGTAGACTGTTGTAGGGAAGCACACCAGTAAACTTAATTATTACGTAAATTACGTATCTATATAGAGGCATTTTTCAGCAGTGAGTACTCGTGTTTTACACAATACTATATTTTAATGTAATACAAATAAAGAAAAAAGAAGAAAATGTTTTTGAAAAAAAATTTTAAGATGTTCCATAATTAGGATTACACTTAAAAAATTATACGATCGTAATTTTAAACTGGCATAAGCAATAATGAAGGCTTTAACATATCATTTACTCTGCAGCTGCTAAAGACAAAATTGTAAAATAGGACTAGAGACAGCAATTTAACTGAAAACTCCGCATCATTTGTTGAACAGAGTACTCACTAATAGAGAAACTTTGTAATGGAGTTTATTGTCAGGACAACATCACATAAAGCCATTAGTTTTCGAGATTGAAGTTGGCAGACAAAGGTGGTCGGCCCAGCACGCGGCACTGAGGAAAACTGATTTAAGTTAACGCTGTTTACTCGCTACTAGAAGATATAATGACGTTGTTAAATACAGCAGTTCAACTTGTCAAAGTCTTCTCGTTCTTGTTCTTTGTTATAAATTAATAAGAGACTACATTATTTGAGACTTCATACTGCTACGCTTTTAAGGTGACCTAATTGATAACGTGTTGGGGGAGAGTTACGCAAATGATATTGCGTCTAACTTATCAGACATATGAGATGTTTTTACGGTGGACGGAGATAGTAGGAAAGAGAAATATATTATCGGTTTTTTTGTGATAGCTGAATGTTACAATTTAATACAAATTAATATATATCTTTATTATGATATTATCTCTTGTAGATACAAGAAATCCAATGAGGAGTATTTGATGAGAACTTATAGTCCCATGGCTGTCTAAGAGAGAGGAGGATTCCAAAACAGCTACTAAATTCTACTGTAATAAGCGGCTGATATAGTAAACTATACTTCGTATCATTGGGCAGTTTTTTGCAAGGATGTAGCCAGCGGGGAGGTCCAAAGGGTCCGCCCTTCCGATTTCAATAAAAACTAGATTGTGTGTTTGTACGTTGCAAGGTTGCTTTAACCTCCTAGGTTATTAACTCTTTTATTCAGCTGAACCACCATAACAAGGTCTATACCGCATGTCATTAGCTAAATCATGAAGAAAAATCAGAGATAGTTGTACCACTTTTAATTAAGTTACTACTTAATTACTTGTTCCACATACATCGTGCATGTGAGTTACATTAATTTACAGTCTATGGGTATGATAGAGTGGGAAGGAGTAAGACAAAGATAGATGATCCTACCGTAATATCCGGCCCATACAAGTAGGTATGTTCTGTGTTCACAAAACATTAACCTCAAACCTTCACTAGGGGTTACGATTTACCTCACGAATCATTAACTTTTGTTCGCTTTATTTGCCTAGAAAGAAAAAAGAACACCCCGAATGTGTTGTTTTTTGTCACTTGTAAATACTATGTTGTGTTTTTACTTGTTATATAGTCTATTTGTCATATTATTAATACACCGAAGTTGCATTTCGTTTTTGCACTCTTATGCACCAAAGTGTTTCAAAGTTAGATCTCAAGTTCTATACAATTTTTTCAGTCCTCCTACATTTAATTCAATCAAATTTAATGTTTTACCCTTAATGCCGACTATTCTCTGTAGTTGTTTATACAACAGTTGGTAGTTCACATACTATCAACAAATATATATATATATATATAAAACACTCAATTTTTATCATAGATGTAAATTTATTTACATGATATAAAGCGTAACTTGTGTTAATGTGTTTTTTTAATATGACAGCTCAACAACTAATTTAAATAGATTACTTTTTAGTCAAAACATTCAAATTTAATTTCTTGTATCAATTCTTCTGGGAGTTCTTGTGAGCTCTCCCATGATTTGCATGCTTTCCAAAAATAATTTACAATTCTGCTAGAGCGTATATATACATACATGAAAATTAAATCTAGCTGAAACAGATTTCGATGTATGGCAAGGAAATAATGTGAATTATAAGAATAGCCTACTTGTGTCAAATGGGTTAAAGATTGTCACTTTGGGGTTCCACTTCAAGAGCTATAAAGCTACTTTCAAGTCTTTAATTCCAGAAAACATCCATGAAAGCATATACGAAAATAAATAAAAGCCTATTATTTAACCTGAACTGAGTGTGTACATGAGTTTATAACACAACAAAATATTAATTTTAAAATAGAAATTAGAACTCTCTAAATTACCATAAGTTCAGATTTTGTCTACAATGTAAGATATTACAATTTTTCATTACGTTTTACACATATCGTTAGGTTTGGGGGACAGCTAGTGGAATAAAAGTAAAAGTATTTATGAATAAATAAATGAATTCAATAACAATAAAATAAAAATATCAGCCATTCACAAATATATACTAAATTAAATCTAGTTTATTGGATCTGTAAACATCAGGTTGGTTCAATAATATTCAGTCAAAACAAACTCTATATAATAAAAAATAATTAAATAATTACTGCTTGATAATGCATGGTTAGATTCTACAACACTGTGCAGTACATTATATTAATAAAATTAATAAAAAGTCTAACCTTGTCAGTTAACAATGTCTCCAAACTTTTCAATCAGCTTGGTTGTTAATTTCTCTAATGGATTTATTTAAAGTTTGCAGATTGAAATTTTGAACTTTAGGAAACTGCTGCTGCGAGCAACTCATTGCTTTTGTCCATTGTGAAACTTTTTTATGCAATGAAAGAAGGGGTATTATCATATCATAATTTATTGCAATTAATAGTCTACAGTATTGTCTAAAGTCACTGCAGATAAATGTTTTATATAAACATGATGAATAACATGCATGAGATGTTTTATTTCAGTTTCAGAGTGAATTTATATATTGAGTACAAATATCTAAACATTTATAATCAATCAAGTTTAATTCTGGTAAGATTTTAATTTTTGTTTTGACAGAGTTCGATCATATCAACACAATAATTTTTTGTATTTTCATAATCAACATATTTACATGTATTTTAAGAATGATAACTGAGGATGGAAATTTACTTTGCCTATGTATTATAGTTGAATACAAATAACACTAAAATTAAAGACTGTTACATTTATATTTCTACAAATTACATATAAACTAATAACAATTTTGAAATTCTTCAGATCCATACAGCTGAAACTACAAATTTTATACTGTCAGTTGGTGTAATAATATTGCTCGTAGTATTCTGAATATTGTTTCTTATCAATTGATAAGAATAATACTAATAAATTTATTAGTAAAAAGTGTGCTTAGAATTTGACTGTAAAACTATAAAATGCATTTCAAACTTTTTTCAGTGATGTCGAATGGTAATACAATCTAAATAAAATTTTGTTGATGAAACAGAAGTACTTAAGATGTACCTTGAACTGTGATCTATCTGAGCACTTAAATTGTACCTATATCTTCTTCCTGAAATATACATGAATCATATTGGAAGTAATAAATATTTCAGGAACATTCACAGGCTTAACTCAAGTCTTCATTTGAGGACAATTGCATAGTCCTTAGGATATTCATTGTTTAGTACATTTCATGTGTATTCCTACTTGTAACGTTAAAAGATTTAAGATGCTCATGAAAAGGAAGATCGGTTGTGAAAAATGGAGGTTCCCCCTTCTCAACTCAAACAAAACATAAAGTAGAAGAGAAAACACCCTTCGATTCTTGCAGCTGTGGATAGCTGATCTTTTCGTAATATATTCACTTATTGGATACGGTCTAGCTACTATTTATTTCTGCGCATATCTAGTTTCTTTACTTATCTCATCACCAGTTACTCTTTATGGGTATAGGGTATAAAATACTAAATTAAATTCAAATTAATATTTAATTTTGGCAACAATAATTCACAATCACATGACTCCTAGGTTTTACTTCTGTACAAGCACGCCAACTATTCTATAACTTGGTAACATGCATTTCATATGATATGGCTGGTAACTTTGTAGGTAAATAAATAATGAAGGATGAATAAAGAAGGTTTGTATCAATTTTTGTTTGACGAAATCTCAACCATTAAAAACATGGTAAACTAATAGATTGTACACATTATAAAAAATATACAAAATGTTACAGTATTCAAAATACAATCACAACACTATCAAAATATTTAAACTCTATTTACATTGATAAATGGTAACATATGAGCACAGAAAACAATCTTAAAGACTGGTAGATTGATCATTGTCTTTGTGGATGAGTTTCATCAAAAGTTGTCTTTGTTGAGACATCTTGACATCTGGATGTTTCAAAGTGAGCTGACCATTAAATTCCAAATGTGATCTAAAACAAAACAATAATTATTAATTGCAATAATTCTTGTAATACTTGTATACAACATAAATATGAATCCTAAACAGAGTTTTCAATAATCTTTATCCTCGAAGCAAGATGTATCAAATATAAGAAGATTCCTTTCAAATTCAAATAGATCGTTTTGAAGTCAGTGAGCATTGAAACTAAAGTTTCACTAGGCTACAAACTAATAATTATTTGATATGAAGTAAATGTAGAAATATTCTACCTGTATGTATTTTTGAACTTTCAAACTCAAATTTTATATATTTTTGTTTTATTAGTCTGTAATTTACTTTCTTTGTTCAAAACTTTTTCAAATTACCTTTATTCATGAAACATACTGCAATTGATTAATAAAACATTAACCATAAACCATATCATTACTGTTAAGTGTTACTTAAAACAATAAAAAACTATTCAAAACTCTTAATGCAACATGTCCACACAAAAAATCCCGCCCGAAAATAAAATCAAAAATTCAAAGCAACCAATGAAGAATCTGAAAGGTTGAGAAAACATTTTCTAAGATCCCTGGAAATGGAATTAACAACTGGCAGTGAGGGTGATAAAATAGAAACAGCTATCAGAAAAAAGAACTATGACCTCTACTTGAAAAAACTGAGGAAACAGTCAACCTCAGACTTCATTAATAACTCACATAACAAACAAAGGGCTGTTTGGGAGGTTATTAACTACGAAAAAATGCAATAACAGTAAAAAGGACGAACCACTTAAACTTATAAATCAATGAAAAAACTGATCCAGGACCCTTTGGAAATAACTGAAACACTTCAACCATTACTTTACAAAAATAAGCTGACATCACTCTCTGTAACGCTAATCAGGCCATAAATAGTCAGCTAACAACATGGAAAGACTATGGCGATGTACCTGACTTCATCCCACTCTCAACCACACCGGAAGAAGTCCTTCATATACTCACATCCCTTAAATCGAAACCAGCCGCAGGTGTTGATGAAGTCTCTTCCACACTCCTAAAACACTGTAAGGATGAAATAGCAAATCCTTATGTCACATAATTAACCTGTCGTTTTCACAAGGTGTCTTTCCTATGAAACTGAAACTTGCAAAAGTATTTCCTAAACACAAGAAAGGCAATACAACATCAGTGGAAAAAACTATAGACCTATATCGATTCTTCCAACGATATCAAAAGTAATTGAAAAAATCTTTCTGAATCAATTGACAGCACATCTGACTACTCAAAACATCTTGACGCCTCAACAGCATGGCTTCTTACGAGGAAGATCCACCACCACGGCTATAGTTTCAACTGACAGAGTTTATTATCAACAAACTTGAAGAAGGTACAAACAGTAACCGCCATGCTACTAGACTTCAGCAAGGCTTTTGATTTGATTGCCTAAACCACTCTCTACTGCTTCAAAAAGTAGGGAATATGGGCATTAGGGGAGCATCACATGACTGGCTTGCTAGCTACCTGAAAGATCGACAGCAACTAGTGGAAGTAAATTATACCAGAAACAAACACATCCCACAAAGCAAGATCAACCTTACTCCCAATCACTAGAGGTGTACCTTCAGGGATCTATACTTGGACCAGTGCTCTTCATATTTGCTGACAAATGACCTACCAAGCTATCTTCTTGACTGGGCCCAAGCTATGTTATATGCATATGACACCACTCTTCTTATTGCAAAAAAAGACACAGAATCTCTTGAAATAAATTCATTTATAGCCCTGAAATATGACAAAAGCAATACTGCCAACATAATGACCTAGTTCTTAATGAGAGCAAAACAAAACAACTAATATGGAAAGGCCGAAGAACCAATGATTACTATGGCTTACCTGAAATAATCCAAGATAATGAAGCCAAGTATCTCGGCATAACAATAGATGACAATCTCTCTTGGAACTCACACATTGATGGTCTTTGCAGCAAGCTCAACTCTAGTATCTATGCTCTTAAAAGAATAAAAAGTACTTGTAACAATGATACTACCAGGACAGCATACTTCTCTCTTTTTGAATCTCATCTGAGGTACGGACTACTTGTGTGGGGCAACTCCTCAGTAAGAAACAGGGAGCGGGTTCTGGTTCTACAAAAGAAAGCAATTCGAATTCTTGCGGGACTGACTCCTCAAGACTCATGCCGTCAGGCATTTGGAGAACTAGCGATCTTGACAGCTGTCTCACTCTACATCTGCGAGACCATCTGCTTCACAATAGCTCAGAAACCTGACCAGCTAGGTGACACACACAGCTATGACACCAGAAACGCCTGTGACTATGCCCTCCCCACCACACCACCTGACCCTATTTGAAAAGAAACCTACATACATGGGGAGAAAACTTTTCAATCATCTTCCAGAGGACCTCAAGAGACGCATAGATGAGAAGTACTTCAAGACAGCACTCAAGGCCTGGCTGCTGCAGAAACCATATTACACCCTAGAAGAATTTTTAAATACCTGATTGTACAACTATAATTATATTGACAAAATTCTGTACTCCATGTATACGAATAAAGATTTCTGTATTCTGTATTTATTTATATCAACTGTGATTTCTGAGTTTTTACAATAAACCACCTGTACTATTATATATTTCCTTTTACATATTCTTATAAATTTATTAACGTTTATTTACCGTTTTGAAAACAACATTAAAAAAATTTAAAGATACTCTTGTGTGTCACAAATTATTACATTGAAAGGGTAAATAGCACCAATATGTTGCTTCAACATTCAATGGAGAAATAACAACTAATAACGTGTCTAATCAGTTGATTTCAATCTACATTGATAATTTTAAAACATAAAATAATCAGTTAAGAATAAAATTTTTCTGAGCAAGGACTTTTTGAAATCTATCATACGGCAAGAAACTAGTTATATTAATTTTACAAAAGTCATTACATTTTTAGATTACCATTTTCAGTATAACTGTTTTAATTATTTTCCTCAATATCAATTTATTACATTTAAAGCAACATTTTACTACTGTATTAATATTAATAATATAAACAGGTATTTTTTGTTGCTTTACGTCTCGGTTTAAAATTTATACGTATTAATCAGAGAACTACCTACAGTACAGTGTGAAAGTTATTTGAATAGTAATAAAATTTAAACATAACAATAAAAACACAAGTGCAAATGTAACATGGCATAATAGAAGTTGGTGTTCATGCTTGTTTCGGTGTTAATGTGACATCTTTAGTCACTAATGTCACAGTTATTTGGATCTAAATTCCTAACCCCCATATTTTTATACAATATCCACATAAATACAAAATACCTGAAAAACCAGTGTTAAAAGACTTCTTTGCGGAAGCTAAATCCAAATTGATCACATTTAAGTCTTAGAATCCTTGCTAACTGTGGTGGGCCACAATAGAATACGGTGACTTTTCCTTTCTTCTGATCTAACAGCTGTTTGAACACCTTGTCCCAGTTAGGACGACCAGCATTTGTTCTTGTTTTCAGACCGGTGATTAGATCTCGTTTTCCCTGGAACAAATGTTGTATGAGTATTGCTATCATACTTGGTACATGTTAGATATGCCAATCTTAGAACATTAAAAGTCAATATAAGTCTATTATTTATATCCTTATTCAGAAAATCCCTTTCATTCCTCTGAATGCGTTCTTTAGTTTCCAAACTAGATTATTTTGTATGGTGACTATGAATATAACATTGTTTTAATCACAGCAGTAATATTTAAGCCAGTATATTTAATAATACATCAGTTTTGTTCCTCACATCCAGGGAGTATAATCATAATCAATAGCTTTGTGGGTTAATAGCATATAAATTGCGTAATAATTGACATAATTTTGATCTTCACTTATTTTTATTATACTCCAGAAGAGGACATACAAACAATTAAGGAATTTATAAATCTAATTGACCTTAATAAATTACTGTAGTAAATTTGGGAGTGATATTCCTAGCTTGGAAATGATATTGGATTCTACTATACTTCAAGGCTTTTTCTACTTATCATTTTCTGCAACCAAAGACATTCCATATGTTTAAATTTATTTCAGAATACATTGACTGTAATCCAATTTCAGATCAAAAACAATGTATGTAGTTTATTAGTTAAATTAAAAATTTACTTAAACTGCTCTTGTTCAACCTTCAGCAATGTGTGCAAGATTTTAGAAGTCTCAAGATTACTCTTTGTCTTTGAAGAATTTTAATTACATAACCAGAAATATTCCAATATTGTAGATAGAGAGTAAAATCTAACCTTGTCGTGTAGTAGGTCCAATGCTAGCTGCAGACCTACGGCTTTCATATCAGTTTTCTGTAGTGCAGACGTTATGTACATGTGCATCTCCAGGAAGCGTTCCATGGCACCACCGAGCTCAGCTTGCTCTATCTCAAGCTGGGACAGCAGGTTCACGAACCACTCAAAAGATCTTTGATCTCTGTTGATCCAGAAGAAGTCTACCTGTGTGTAAAAAATTAAACATAAAAATAAAACAAGTAGCCAAACCCATTTGTTAATCAGTTTCCGATATGGTTATTAAAGTAATCCTTAAGTAAAAACAATTTATAAAACAATTGATACAGACCACAAGAATATAGACTTTGCGTATTAGTGACAAATTCGAAAAATTCAATCAATAAAATATATAAAAATAACACACGTTAGATAACAAATAAATAGCAGTATTTTGTTAACTGTTATTAAATTTTTTTATTTACCATTCACTTACATTGCATGAAAACATTACAAACCTAATATTCATCAAAAATCTATTTCTGATGATTGATAAAACTAATGAACTTATTAAAGTGCAAGCCAAAACTCATTATTAACTATTAATAAACTACTAATTTAAAGCTGTGCCATGATAACCTGAATTGAAATTCAGTGGCTTCTTATTAATGTATATGGGTGTGTTTCTTTCCAAAAAAGGAGTGAATGATGGACATTTTAATTGATCAAACTTAAGGTATTCTATAGTAACATATTTTTGGTCAATGGACAATTCTAGATTTTTAAGCAACTATAATTTGTTTGTTTTGAATGTATTGCTTTACGTTTGAAAGTAATGATGCATAGAGAGTGCACAAACTTTGTTATTTAGGAGCATTTGGAGGATTTGTTGAAAATCTTTGAACAAGTTATATGAGTAAAGACATTATTATTTAAATGGTAGAATTTTTATATACCTACAACTTAAAAGAGAATTTTGATGTGCGTGAGTTTGTTTTTATTCATATAAACCGGCGATTTACTTACATTATTATAATGTTATGGCAGACCCCCATCGATTGTTCTGTTCAAATAAAGTTATTACGTGTTACTTGCCTTCCTCAGATGCATGATGGTCGGAGGAATCTCGCTGACCCAGGTGTGCTTACAGTTAGGACAGGAATGCCTCGCCTTCCAGTAGCGGTGCATGATGGACTGCAGGATAGAGGCGAAGGGTGTCACTCCAATCCCGGTGGCTATCAGGACGGCGTGCTGTGCTCGGAAGATGTGACTGGAGGGAGCCCCGTATGGTCCATCCAGGTAGATCTGCCACACATTCATTATTGAATGACATTTTCTTTAACCGTTCTATTGTGCTATTATATATATTACCACAGAGATCAATACGGTTTAATGGTTTTTGGGTGAGTGTTACTAAAGTCTGGCCTCTCACTCAAGAGGCTGGGAAAGTGTAATTTCTGTCTGTCTGCCCATCTACATGATATCTCGAAAATTAACTAATTCGAAAGAAACTTAATTATACATTGGCAAAATCGAGAACGATGATTGTACATATCATTCCTTACGATTTAGTGGTGCATTAGCACATTTCGAAATTCATCTTGTAGGTAACGATGATAGCAATGGAAAGATCACAGAATAAATACATTTGTACTCTTAGTATGATATTTTTACAAAATAATATTTGTGGCCAAAATATCTGCAAGAGAATTTCATCTATAGACTTTATATTTTGCATGAAACTTCTATGTAGACCACATTGAGTTCGATGATGGTTTATCCATGTCATTGAAGTCTACCACTCATTAGGCTAGTACAATATGTCTAGTCTGTCCAAGAAATGCAATAACTTATTTTATGTATAACTGTCCATCTGCAAGTTATCTCAAGGATGAAATAAGATTTAGATTTGGAATTTAAAATTCAATAGCAGCAAAACATGTTAGGCAACAAGTATTTGGAACAAAAATTATGATATATTCCTCAAAATTCTAAAACAAAAAAATAACTATTATTAAACTTAAGATGCGTGTATGTCGCAATATATGGTGAATGGAATTGGATAGAATTTTGTTTTACAGCTAAAATAAACTAGCAATTAAATGTCAGTTACCATAATTATTTGTAAAAAGGTGAATAGTCAGCATATTTTGACATATCTGATGGTCCATCCAAGTAGTATTTTTTTTTTTTTTTTTTTTTTTTTTTTTTTTTTTTTTTTTTTTTTTTAATTGAGTTATTCTTACAATGAGTAAAACATTTTGCAGGATGACATATTTTGTATTACTACTAACTATTTCACTAATGAATGTACAAGTATGTTTGATACTTATTTTATTGGATGAATGTCTGTACAGTGTTCAAGAGTATTATGACATAAACTTTCTTAATTATTGATTGTTATTAATTGTTGTAACTTATTAATTTATTGTTGTTGTTGACACTTGTCCTGCATTCTGTAATGTGTAATGACAAATAAAGAAATCTGAATCTGAATCTTGTATGAGTAAGAATCGATTATCCTTCATCCTACTGAAACAAATCTAAACATGCAAAAATATATGAAAATTAGGTCTTTTTGTAATTTTTATACTCATTATAACAAGACCATTATGAAGTGTATCTGAACTTCTTACCAAGTTTTAAAAACAATTTCTCACTAAATTCTGGGATAATCATGAAATTTCATGGAAACACTCGTCATTCTCTTTGGCTGTGATGATATAGTATAAATGCTGAATCACCAAACAATTATTTTGTACACTTTGAGTACAATTAGGTGGTTACAATGGGCCATCCTGCGGTTGTCACTAGGTGCTTCTGTTGCCACCTAGTATAACTGAAACTCTACTACTGTATCTTTATACTGACCTCTAAGGGTTTCCCCACAGGGTAGTTGATCTGAGGACGAGAAGAGGCGGTCGAGCTGCCAGCCTCACTGGGGGAGGCTCTACCTTCTTCCGCTACTCGCTCTGGACTTTTCAGCAACTCGTTGCCCTGAACAGTGAAATCTCACTTGTTAGTAAAACAGGTAATTTCAAAAATGTATTGCCACTTCTAAGAAGAAACTAAGTGACAATATACTTTAAAATAGTACATTACTTATGCTCTATCCAAATTCAAGCAGCAAAAGATAGTTGTATGACTATGTCTGTCGAATGGCTGACATTGAGAATGTTTTATTAAGAATATTATTCCAGAAGGCTGGTCAGCAAAATTCTATTCCTATTGATCTAGGATCCTGAACATATCCTATTTGTATACTTGGATCATATTGGAACCCACAAGATACACTAAACAGATGTAATAAATGTATTTTAGTGGCTATATAATAAAAATAATGTGACTTTATATGTCAAGAAGTTTCCCTTATGACAAGTTACATGACTTTTTACACTAAATTATGATTCTCTCTGGGAAAAAAATACTGAAAGTTCCAATATTCAATTACAAGACTTTTTTTAGATAGAAATAAGCATATTTTGACTTGCGTCATTTATGTCAATTTTTATAATAATCTTGAAAACTCTGAGCTAAACTGGAAAATCACTAGATTTTTACAACATTAGAAAACCACGGATGATGGTATTCTAAAGTTACCTAAATCTACTGTGAATTTGTCCTGGAATGCATTCACATTAAACATGAAGCTACGAAGACTACAGATAATTGCCTCTTGCCCTCAACTTTGCCATTATTTAAAATATTTGAATCACACATAGTTCTACTGAAGTAAATCGCTTAGAACAAACGTAATACAGGAAATTTATTGCGTGGATCTTTGTTTCAAGTCATCTCTAAAAATGTATTAACATTATTAATATAATGGAATTCGAGGGATCTTGGCACATAGAGGACTATATTACAACTTACCTACAACGATACAATTTTAATGCCAACGGTCCAGACATTTGTAAGTACTATCAATTTGAAGTAGTATTTTCTTTGTTCACTGGACATAAGAACTCTTCATTATGTTAAAAAATAATTTAATAATACAAAAATAAATAGAAACTTGCTGAAAGTAAATAATAAGAGTCCATTTGTTTAGTTATTTTAAGGCGATGACCCTACCATATTCTTCATTGGTGGATTTCACGTTTATGGTCAAAACACGTACTGGATCCTCATAGGAGGTTGCCTGTAAGAACTGAGTTGATATTGTCATTACAATCAGAACAATAAGAAATAACAGCTTAGGATCCAAGCAAAGCTATATGTCTTCATAAGTACCAAATCATTCCCCAATAATAAATCATAGGACTATGCAGCTCAGTCTTTCTACTCTGTACATTTAAAACAAAGAGTAGGACCATTTTCTTTTAAACAATTTACAAAAACACATTTTAAATATTTACTGTTTTGCACAGATTTATCAAGAACAATATATTTGTTAATTTACTCTTCAAATACTCAACCCACCTGCCTGCCCAGTATACTGAGGGCGGACATCTTAGCCTCGCAACTCTCCAAGCTGGGAGTCTTGAATGCGATGATGGTTGGCTTGTTGCGCATGTAGCGGAAACTCTGCGCCAGAGACTTGTTCTGCGGACTTAGGTAAGCCAAGCCCAGAGACTGCAGCCTGGCTCGCCGCATCTGACATTCGTCAAAACTTTTCTCCGACTCCGACCTCATGAAGTCTCTTAACCTGAAATTTCAAACAAATTCTCAATTAAGAATTTTCATACATTATTTTGCAATATACTATCCTTTACATCTTATATTGAGTTTATTTCTAACTGATTTTCACTTGTATATGGTTAAATAAATTGTGCCACATAATTGACCCTACCAACACAACATTCTTAAAAACTTTTGGTAATAAGCTTTCAATATAATAACGAAAATTAACCATTCGTAATCATTGTATTATTTACTTAGCTTTGTGTGATCACTGTGACTCATATTTTAGTTTGTAAATATCCAATTGCTAATATCTAAAATCCACCAATTTCTCTGATTGTATCAATTTTGACAGTGTTAATGTGCAGTGAACTCTGGTAGATGATGAACACTTAAATTCACTAACTAACCCATATCATGCATGAGTCATGACAAAAATTACTTTAAAGTGATATAGAATTGATGTTTAGTTAAATTAATTTGTTTTTTTGTTTAAAAAATATTTGTTGTCAATTCTTTCAAAATATTTTTTATCAATTCCTTTGAAATATTTTTTGTAATACAGAAACCTTTATTTCTTTATTCAACAAGGATTTATAAGCATTTAGAGTAGTATTTTAAAGTATTTTAAAATCAGCCTAAGGAAAACTAATTAACAATAAGTACGGTATATTAAAGACAATTAAAAGATATGACACTTTTTTATTTCTAAAATGAATTGTGTCTTTGACAAATATTTTATTAAAAGGCTTGTCACGTTTTTGATTCTATTTCTCTTGCCATCACTTTCTTTAGGAATAAACCATTAAAACATGCAAATTCCAAAAGATATAACTACTCTGGTAGTCCAGGAGCTAAAAGACAAAAATCATAGTTATACTGTGAAATCAATAGAGGAATTTCCTATCGGCAAAAAATCGTTTTTCAGCCATAATAGCCTTGAGGAGGATTAAAATGGGATGGTTTAAAAAGGGTAAACTCTTTACTTAAAGGTAGATAGTGAGTGTGTGAGAATAACAAAAGCTATAACAGTCAGTATAACATATCTAAATGAGTACATGCTAAGTAAAGGGTTAACCAGTTATTGTACTAGCTAGTTTTAATATTCAAAATTATAGTTTAAAATACCAACATTTTTCTGATATGATATATTTCGACCTTGAGTCACTAAAATATTAACCATCAAAAATGTGAAAAATTCTTATAACACCGTCAGCAGAAGAAATAAAGAGGAACTATAAGAACTCCGAATTCGATTTCATTACATATTTTATTGAAGATTCCTCCACATTGTACTGCTAAAAGTAGTACCAGTAAAAAATATATTTCAGATTGGTTGTAAAGGCTTTTCAATTTGTTTATTACAGTAAAATAACATAACATTATTATGCTACAAAGATACAACAACAAAATTTACAATGAATGGTTTATATTTTTATTATTTAACATTATTTGTAATAAAAAAATCTATTCTGATTATCAAATTTATATCTGTGGATAGCCAGACAGATAGACAGAAATAAATTAAATTGTTTAACCCCTCGATTGATAGATTTCACCAATTAATATACAACGAACTTCAAAGATTGAAGGGTTGAAGAGAAGGTTGTAGACCAAAGTTTAAATAACATATTTTTACATAACTAGTAAAACTAAAAACCAATATTGATATAACTAAAGGGTTTAAGCTATTTCCATACATTGATGATACATGTTTTAAAAGCTATTGGATTGGCTTTTTGGCATAATTTATGTTATTACTACTATGATTTATGTTATGTTTTTATCAGTTTGTACAACTGATTTTAGCATACTCACGCTAAAAGTCTTTGTCTCTTCTTAACTCTATTATCCATGTCTGGCATGGAGAGTGACTTCGACAGAGGGCTTTTGTTGAGAAGAAGCATTTTGTGGAGATTTTGGTTTTGAGCACCTTTCTTTGGAAGTCCCGTCAGTACAGCTAGATCTGAAACCACCCCAGTCACAGTTATAAATGGTATTAGTATTAGTTTAGAGGTAGCTGTAGAAAGTACTCAGGAGGGTTCCCTTTTGGCTTGGTTATTACTTCCAATTAATCTTACACTGGGTACACCAAAAACCGATGTGTCACTTACATTTGGGCTACCCTATGGATGTCCAAGACTAGCACATCACTACTGCAAATGTCGAGATATTGAGGTTAAAGGGTTGAATGATAGGTTTAGTCTGCTAACGAGGACGACTGTTGTGGTTTTTAGAATGAGGAGGGAGTACCTTCTCCTATGAGCTTTAAATGAAGAGGCTGAAAAAGAACTAGCCTTCTTCATCGTATGGTAACATGACAGTTTTAGAGACTGCTATTGCTCTTCATAGGATTTGACAGGAACAGGCGTCATTCACAAACCTTACAGAAACCATATCACTCCGAAATCAAAGGCAAGCCGTTTTAGGACAAAGTGCTATGAGAGGTGTCCAGCTTTTTGCTCTAAGTGAACAAAATACGGTAGACGTAAAACATTTTAGTTGTATTCTACTAATGTGTTGAAGCCAATTATTAAAAGTATTAAAACCCTCTGAAAGCTAAGACTGAGTGTACTACTAGTATGGCTCCATAAGCCACACCAATTACAAGTGACGTTGTATATATTTATTGTAACCAAAGATTATAATACAGATGCCATGTTTAAAAAGTGCCTATACAAAATTATATTGCAATTCTAAATAATTTAATTTTAATACCGATTAGGCATAAAACATTCCAATGACAACAAATTGTGATTAATTAGCAGACAATCATGTAACACTGAACACGTTTCAATATGAAATAACTTATCAGAGTAAATTGAACAAAGCTGTAAATATTTACATCAATTATCGGAGATTACTGATGTAATTTATCCACTTTAATCAGTTGAAATCATTTTATTACGCACTTACTAGAATTTTAATAAGTTTTTTATATAATTATCTCCCCGGACATTTGAAAATATTGTAAATTACCGGAGTAATATTTTAATGCCACGTAAACATCCATTTCTTAAAGTTTACTTTTTATTAAATTTTACAAGGATTACATTAGACACATTTGGCGATTCATATATTTATTATATATTATATTTAACCTTATATATTACTATTTTATTTATGAGATTGTTCTCTTCTTCTAGGAGAAATTCAATGTTTAGATTTATTCTAATGCATTTACAGTTTTGTCTAATTTTTCCAGTTTGAAATTTCTCCTTTTAATCAAACGTTGATAAAAAAATGTCTAGTTTAAACAATAATTTATGTAATTATGGAACATTCCATTTATTAACGATTTGATTACGTTATGAAACTTAACCAGCTTTGACTAAACTTAATCAGGCTTGATGGCTCATCGCATTTTGGACGATCTATATAAAATCCAACAAAATTGATCAGATGACGTTAGTAATTGATCAGATATACTTTAACATCTGTTGATCCATTTTCGATCATTCATCAAAATTCTCAAGTAATTAAGGACTGTAACAAGCCTGGATACAATAGACTATGAAAATCGTATATTAGGAAGAGAGTCGGAACTACCCTCACTGCGGTTATGCCCCTGCAAGGACATACCGTTGGTGGAGCTAGGGTCAGGGGCTGACATGGTGCTGTCGATAGAACCGTGAAGGTCTTCGCTGCTAAAGCCCTCGTTGGTGAACCCTGAATGTTCTCGTTTGAACACCACCATCTTGCCACGAGCGTTACCCATTATGTCTCGGCCTGAGAATTTCCTTGTGATTGAGCTGGAAAATTAAAGCAACACAAATTTACTCTGCAATACTTATATTTTTTAAATATACTAACATAATATATACTTTCTCCAATAAACAAAATATAAATGAAGAAAACTACAGATACCTCCTTTACGTGTTATTACATTCATCTACTTAGCCACAAAACTGAAAACTATCTCATAAACTTCTACATACACTCGTAAAGAATTACCTACACTTTTTGGCTAAGTAATGTTATTAAGTTGTGTTGCTATCTAGCAGCAAATTTATTAAATATTACACATAGCACTGCATTATAAATTATAATAATTAATCTAATTATGTCTATAAACTTTTCCACCATAAACATTGACCAAAAGGTTTTAAAATGATAAAATAAGTATATTTTGTTAATACAATCAAGTAAAATAAGCAAAATACTTTGATAGTGAAATTGTTCATTAGAAATCATTTAAATTTGTTTGTAAAATTCATTCAAATATTTTTCTTAGCACTGGGAATAACCTTTATCCAGATTATAGAACTGAAATAAGCATTCTTTTACAAATATTCTGCAAATCATTTTGCAATATTGACCTATGGAATGGTTTCTATAAGAAAAATGCTTATTTATTTTATATATTGCAATTTTAACAGGGTATGGTACATTTTAAAATATACAGTACATACAAATAATGATTTGTTTTTTTTCATATCACCAAAACTGTATTTGCATACCAACAAGTTTTTAAAAAGACACACTTTTACACAATATTTCAGTACTCATTTCATAAAGCTTTATGTTTAATAATATGATTACGTTATGTGACATTATATAAGCTCCATAATACATTATCAAAAATATTAATTAAATATTGAATTCTGAGAACACCACAAAGTTTAAACTATTTGTTAAAGACACAAACTGCTTTGTAATAATTTTTATTTAAAATGAACCTAACTTTTTCTGTATTTCCTTCAAATATAGGACTCGACTATTTATTCACCGTATGCAAATTACTGTTCATTTGTCATTCAAATATTTTATCATAAGAGACGTATTCTAATCAGTAATTACTTTTTTAGTTACATTTTTCATAGTACTGTGTGCAGTGTTTTATTTTATAAATAACGATGACTCCACTTCAACAATCCCAAACACTGTATTAGATAAGGAAAATTTAAAAATTAATAACATAAAACAGAAAGATGTTTCTATAATTATTGCTGTCATAATTTAAACCTTATTTTTTAATATGAATATCACTTGTAATATCAAACTTATTTCATAACAAAATGTTTAGTATCATTTTTAGTATTTTGGCTTATAAAACTCCAAATAAAATATAGAAAATCAATTGTTTAAGCCAATGCAGACCTTCTGTACGCGTTGTAAAATTTGCAATGATACCCCAGTTGGTTGAAAGTGCATTATTAAAGGTCGAAATTTAAATAATTTATTGTATGAAATTATATTTGGCTTTTTTTATATTTAATATATACATTGTATTAAAATAAATCCTACTATCCTCAAGTCAAAAAATAAAAACGTTTGATATATTAAAGGTTATAGCTGAAAGTTATGAAATATTATCAAGTTAAAAAGTTTGAATCGCCCCTTGAGGCGATTTGTTCGTTCTCTTGCTACCAAGTGAGTTTCTTGATATACGAGTAGATGTTCAGTGGTTGATAAATTTCTTGCTTATCTCTGTCTATCGGTGCCTACACTAACATTTTAGTTAAATATCAAATAGATTGAAAAAAATAAAATTTGTCATGGATGATATTCTTACTTGTTTGTAGCTATACAAATTTGATGGCACAAAATTACTACATCAACTCTCAACACTTAGCAAAGATTACCTCAGATTACAAACGAAAACAATATCTGGTATTTATTTCACTCTAATTTCTACAACATGAGCAATGAAAGTATTGATAAGTAATGAAGTTACTCAACCGCAAAAGTCTTAATGAAATTTAAATGTAACAAATTGTCTTTTTATTATTTGTTTAAAATTGTTATAAAGTTTTAAATAAAACTTTGTATAAAATAAATTGTACAAAAAAATAATCTAACACAATGAAATAAGCTTTTTAAAGTATTTTTAGTTGAGATGAAGTGTTAAATTAATGAGTTCATAGTGATCAATAAGGTATTCCAAATGTAGCTGAAATCAACACTGATATTATTCATAAATCGTTGACTATCTTTTAAAACAATAACACATAGTTTTTCGACATACTATTCTTGATACACATCACACACGTCATACATACACATTTTTTCCCTAAAGACTATCAATAAATTCTCAAGGAAACATATTGTCTCTTTCCTTTATAAATTCCTCTTCGTCCTTGGATACAATTATTTCACTAAACAAAATTAAAGGGGATGTGTTACTTATCAGGCTTGCCTCCAGAAAACACTTACGCCTGTATCCGCTTGAAGGCAGGAGTGGACCCTGGGACCGCAGCCCCGTTAGTAGTAGGGGTGGAGGACTGGACTTTCCCCGGGAGTTGCTGCTCTAGGTTGTGCAGCTTCTCTTGTTCCTTCTCAAAATAGTTGTGTAACCGATTCGTCCACTCCCCTACTCCTCGTATGTGGAGCCACATGTATCCTGGAAATCAAAATTAAAAACTATAGTAAAAATGTTCATCAAATACCAATATTAAATTTGAAAGTACATTAATTATGTAAATTTTTCGGTATAAAGAGGCAATAAATCACAAAACATGACAACAGAGCTCTTCGTTGTAAAATACACCCTTTACTTCATATCCATTTGAGTAAAATAACAAAATATATAAGTAAACTGATTTTTAGGTTTTCAATTTTTTATTTTACTCCAACCTACCAAATATACAAGGAGGGCCATTTGTGATAAGTGGTAAGTGTATTGTCTCTCCTCTTAATCATAATTTCCTAATCTAAATTTGTCCATAATTTTCATGCCTACTTATTTCACATTTAAAAATAACTTTTTTTATGTTCTTCAAATTCTTAAATTAAAGCAAAACTTGTAGTGTATAGAACATTAAATAACCAACATTTTCTCCAGAGCACAAATCATTGTGTCACTTGGGCATCCTAATGGATATTGAACATTGAGGTAAAAACGCCTGACTGTTTTACTGCTGAGGGTATTGTTGGAGAGGACGCCCATTTAATGTTAAATGGTGTTGCTAGCCTAGACTCTCTCCCCTTCTTCCAAGGTGCCATGATTGAGGTAGTGCATATTATATCTCCTCATAGGACCTTGACAGGAGACAGCTCCTACCATCAATCTTACCCATCCTGAATATCCTATCACTCATAAAACAGTACAAAGTCCTTTTAGGACTAATTGCAATGAGGGTTTTCCTCATCTTCTTGTTCTTCAAGTGAAAATATAAAATATTTTTTACTAATTTCTTGCCTCTAGCTGATTTAGTTCTTGAGAAATTGTGTAACCTAAATTGATTGACAACTATATTTTTTCATAAAAGCTATTTGTTATAAAAATTATTGCGACAAAAAAAAAACTAAGCGTAGCACAGCTACTTTCTAGCACAGCATTAAGCAAAATGTATCTATGTTCACTATGAAATACTCAAGTGCAGATATTATGTCCCAAACAAATTTTAAACATGGTATAACTAACAATAAAAAGTACTGTTGCTGAGAAAATGTAGATATTTTCATTAAAATGTAGAGAATATTCGATAAAAAAACGAGTTATACATTTATAAATTGTACATGACTTTCAGAGTACTGTATTTAAAAATGTATTCAAGAAATAGACTTTTTTTACATTTCTTTTTCATACTCGCTGCATAAGAAGTAACCAAAAGAAAGTTCCATATATAAAAAATAATGTAATTTGAATTAAGTTTGAAATATACATAAATACTAATTAGACATGTTATAATTATTAGCTTTTAAAACGTATAAATCAGTGTACATACGAGTATGAAGCAAAACAATATACAAATTGTATTCTGCCCTCTCTTGAATAAACTAAACACATTCGTGTTTTATTGTTGTACGGAATATTTATGCAAGGTACGCCGCACGCATAAGACTAAATAAGACTAATATATGTAGCATAGATAAACGTGACATGAAGCCAAGATAATCACGCGCCCACGACAAGATGGCGGGAGCGGTCGGAGATAGTCCACGGACCACTTGTCTCTGCATATTTTTTGGCACCCTGTCATGTACTTAAATTGTATAGTTTATTATATTTCCTGGTTTAATCAAACTATGAATACTGCTGTGTTCTGTACGGCAGTGCGGACAAGCAAAATTGAAGGTATCTCCTAACACAAGTAAATAATTAAATAGTACATTTCATTATTGATAAAAGCAAAGTACACGGTCAAATTATCACGAGGTTACATTATGAGTGGATTAGTTTAAAATTTCATTTAAATTACCTATGATCCAAAAAAATTACTACATTACATACATGTTCATTAATATTATTCAAGCGAACAAAATAAAACTTATTTGATGAATTTTTAAAAATAAAAAAACAAACGTTTATAAATAACAAACATTACGCGAATTGTTTAGACTACAGGGTGTTTTCAGCACACATGCTGTGTATGCATAGCAATCATATAAATTGATATGCATAATTATTTGAACTGAAATCGCATATTTTGGCCCTTAAAAATTTAGATGTAGTATTATCATATATGCTACTATCATATATATGATGTAGTATTATTATATTATCCCAAAAATGCTTCTAAATAGAACATCTTAAGCTGATTAGGGTTCTTAGCAAGATCATTGAAACATATAATTGTGTGTAACAGCTGTGTAGATCCACTACAGACTTAATTTGACGAACATATTCAGTCTGTTTCTAAACTCTGTGATATATAGCCCATTTTATTATTGACAGATAGAACGACATGGATTTAAACAGAAAATAAAGTTTTATACAACACACCAAACAAGAGAGAAATTATATCAGCTTACTGAGTAATAAACTTCAACAACGCTCACTAAAATTTCATGGTAGGACATGCACCATCAGTTCATTCTTGTATATGTAGAAATTACGTTTCATGCAAAATTATATCTGTCTAAAGATTAAACCTACATATCTACTCTCAAAATATCTTGCTACATGACGAATTCACATGTTTGTTCATTAAATTAGGTTTAATGTCAGTGTTTCAATAATAAAAGTCTACGGATCAAGTCACCATATAAGGATGTTGTATGTGTTAGCATAGTTAGGCTACATTTGTAATATGTCTCACGTTAAAATATCTAATTAGTGCACAGAGTTAGCTCACAACATTATTTATTCTGCTAATTTCTCATCATGGTTACCCTTAAGACAAATGTAAAAATATTCACTAACGCTGAGCCATATCCCATTGAGTGACCCATACCATAATTGAACTCAGTGTACCTCACATAAAAATAAAGCGTCATGCTTATTTCAAATCTATATGTCAGTTCGCATTTGAGATATCGTGTGTCAGGCAGATAGACAGACAGGCAGACGGACAAAAATGAACTTCTCCAGCCTCACGAGTCTAAGGGGAGCAAAAACACTGTGTTAAGAAACGAGCGAGAATAGCCCCTTTACCTTCAGCACGTTTAATACCAACTCAGAGTTGAAACATAAGCCAAATAATATATTTTCAAAAATAACTAATAAACTTTTTCATCCTAGGATCTACACCCTTGCACACAAACTTAAGCAATATCAATCCGGGGTAAGATATAAGTTACAAAATATCCATTCAAAACCTTGACTCAGACCTCTCCAGTAATAAGGAACCCAGACCAATCGTTTTATTCACTGTTTTGATCTAATTGAAATGATTCGATTCCTGATCATATTTGATTAAAAATTTTTGATCTTTGATCAACCCACTTAGTCAAGTTTAATCCGACAACACGGCTCCCAACTGACTCTACCTTCTAAAGTCAAAATTTCAAAATTGATGTAATTCGGACTTCTTTGGTTAGGCTGAAAAACGAACATAAGTTATGTATTTATTAAAGGAAGATGGTGCCAATTTAAGTGTAGATGGGATATACGATTCGGTATCTGTAGTCTCTACAAACAGACACACATTAAAACTTTTCGCAGCAAGTCCAGTGTTCGATTCTAGTTTGATTTTGTTTTAATAAAAAATATGAATGTCTCCAATAATAGTTTCGAAACATTACATTCAAAATGTTTCCCTAATGACTTGGAAATTCTGAATCCATATAAATTTCCTACGAAAAATCTCCAACTAGGACTTACCTTCTTGCTCAGGAGCCGAGCTGATGGTGAAGGGGTGCCACTCATATTTTGCGATCATGGGAACGTTGACAAACACGTAGTCCCCGGGGTGGTAGTCAAACTGTGGAGGTCGCTTGATGACGAGATGGGTGACCCTGGACGGAAGTAACAGCCCGGAACTTATATAGGTCTTGCCTCTTTCCGATCGCATCCACGTGAACCGCAAGACTCTCTCTATTAGGTATATGATCCCAGGCACGATGTACCATTTCCAAAAGTTGGGTCCGTGCAAGTTTAGCAAGATCCAGAACGGGATGTAGAGGAGATGTGTCCAGTAGAATATCTGTCAATAAGGGTCCAAAAACACAAAGATCACCAAGAATTCAGAAAGCCAACAAGAGAGTTGATTTTAGCATGTTACCTTCTTAGAAATCAGAGTATTTACTGGAGGAATGTCTAATCAGTTGCAAAATATTCTTCCACAAAATGCTGAATTATTTAGAAACTGAATTTCAAATTTATTTTGCTAAAGGTTATCCTAAATTCCAAATAAACTAGTAAAGGAAAACATAAGACGCCTGAAACTAGGAGAGTAAGCCTTGATTATTTAGTTTCTTCCATTAGATTTAAAGGTCCATATGTTACTGTGATGGACTAATTCTAACAAACTACACTTTAAGATGAAGTTATTTTAAATAAATATACACTTTTGGAACTTAAAGCATCTGTATCACTAAACTAGAAGAACAACTTATTGTAATCTAAAGCCATTTTCTAGGATTCGTGGTTATTCCTGTAATCCAACTGGATTTTGAATGTCGAGTATGCTTTAGGCTATGGAGTACTGATAATGTGTTGACTTTTTATCTCTTTGACAATAACATGGACTTCTTAAAAATGTTTTTGGTTACTCTAATAGTTGAGTAGATAGAAGTATAGGTATTTAAAAATAGACGCCAACAGCATAGAAATCTAGCCAATAACGAAAATGTAACGTACAAAATCGGTTAGAACGGCTTACTCAGGGAAATTCTTTTGCGTAAATTGGTAGGCCCTAATACTGAAACTTCATAACATTTCTGAGAATACCTCAAAACAGCCCCCACGCCGAACAAAAGTCTGGGAGCAGATGAACATGATGATGAGAATAAAGATGAGCGCCACTCCAGTCGGGTTGGCGATACCGTCCACCAGACCAAACAGTCCAGGCCTCATCGTGAACAGCCACTCTGTCAGGGTGTAGTTTCCGGCGTTGATGACAGGGTCACTCACTACGTCTAGGCCTGTGGACCAGAGAGGATCATTTTAGAGATTGAATACAATTTAGTTACAATGACGAGCCTCCTGCAGATCCGTTATCATAATAGTGTTTGAGCCCGTTTGTGGAAATAAAATAGTTAATAAATTTACGATCGCTTGGGGAACAGTTGACTGAGGCATCAATAAAAGACCATTAAAAGAAACAGGGATTAAACTAAAGCAATTATACTGACAGAACAGTCAATAATCTGTCATTTGGCAACCAACATTATGTAACAACAACATTTAATATTTTTAAATTTTGGAATTAGTGGATATTTCAATATGTTCTAGGGAAGTTCTAGATTCTCTAGTTCATCATCAATTAATTACTGGGAAGTATTTTTGTTTGCAGATTGTAAGTTTTGTTGTTGTTGTTTATAATGATTTAGTTCTATAATATCTGTATTTCCAACCTTTTTCCCCTTTGAATTCGCGTTATCTGTACTTATTTATTCAAAATACGTAACACAAAAAGAGTTAATATTATATTAAGTGTCAAGAAAACTCGCCAATAATGTCAAAATATGCGACCAATGCAGTTCAGTTATGCAATTGATTTTAATGTTTAAGGCAATGGGAACAGGCTGTTTGTAAGCTTTAAATTAATTTTACTGTGTGATCTTATAATTTATAATATTACTTATTGCATAGTGTTGTAATCAATAGATATTTTTGTCAATTTATTTACAACACTAGTAAAGTAGTAAACTATTGCATTGCATGATTTCACCATATTAAGAAACTTACTAATCAATAGGCTTTTAACAATATCATACCAAATTCTCTTATTAAAAAACAGCCTTCCGTAGATAACGAACAAAAACGTCCGTGAAAGAAGCAAATTCACTTCTAATAGAAGGTGGCGAGTACAGCAAACTTCTTTATCATCGCGTCAACGTTACGTGCTGCGCTCTGTGAGCAACAGGAACTACTATGAGTCTCATCTACAAACAGAATCAACGTATGTACTTACTAACTTTATTGTGAAGAAAACTGCACCTTCAAAAATTTACATACTTGACCTTAAATATTTAGTACCAATCACTTCATGTTAGTTTTGAAAATGAATAATATATCTTTTTATTAATTAAGTTTCATTAATAATTACAAATATAGGTCAACGCCATGTGGTATTTTTAAATATTCCACTATGTTGTTAAATTCTGATTTGAACTGGGTAATTTAATTAATTACACATATAAGATATATTGGAGGATTATAATAAATATTGATTGAAATTTAGATAACGCTTCATAATACTGATATATTTAATTTTATGGTCAATTTTTATTCATTTTACTGGAATTAGCTTCTGTTTACTGTTCATGGATAATATAAATACAAAATATATTATTATAATAGATTTATAGGAAAAATATAAATGTATATGGATAGGTCATTTTTTGGTAACCTCTAAAACGAGAAATTTACACGGAGCATAAAACACCCTTTTGTAATGTGATTTCAATAATTCAGTGTTAAACCCACGGTGGGAACCCTTTTCTAAACCTTATTAATGGCTTTATGGGAACATAAATTGATTTATTAAAGTAACTTTTGCCAATATGTATGTCTACTGTTGGACAACCTCCAAAACAAAAATTTTAAAATAAACAATATTATTACACACTTTCTAGTTTTTATTTCCTTAATCAAACTATCAAAAATAATTTGGGGAATCACTAGATATTAAGCTTAAGAGATTCAAATGTATCAATAACGATTAGTAACGAATAATTTTAAAAGTAATATTTAAGAAAAAATATAAATGTCTTGTAACATTACAAATACAATAGTTTTATCTTTATAATGCTGTATGATGAGAAAGCTCACCCACTGATACAACACAAAAACACTTACTAAAATTGAGCAAATGCATGACGGTATGCGTGATACTGTAGACGAAGATGAGAACGCCTGTCAGCTTGTGGAAGTATATATGCTGATCCAGCGGTAGGAAGCTGCTGAACCCTCTCGTCCTCAGGAATGTTATGCTGTGCCTCAGCATCAGTACCAGCACAAACATGCAGTTGAAATTCAGGCACTGACCTGTATTAGCATTTTAAACAAACTGTGGTTACTTTCCATCACAAGAAATGTTGAGTACTAGAGAATAAGTTCTGCATGGGAGAGAATGACCATTCATTGACTCTAATCGCTTGAGTTTCTCGTGCCTGAATCAACCAATGTACTGGAACAGCTCAACAAAAACGTCAATGAAATGTTGCTAGAGTTCGTTAATTTATAAAAACACATACCAAAACACAACTCGTGCATACAAACTATGTGCTCTTTAATCTCGTCCTGAAAGAGTAAACATAAAAACACAATCGTACTTTTTAATTATGGAAAAGGATGGATTTTCTCATCAAATGTTTTTCCAAACTTGTAAAACATAAAAACAAAGTATTTTTTATATAACTCAATAATTTGTAGTTGGAAATGATTCTAAATTTCAGCGTTAAAGAATCGGACTCTTGACAATAACAGTATTAGCTGCATAGTCAATAAAATCCCAGACAGTCGTTATTCTTAATGTTTTATCTGCCAATCATAAATATTTTTGATATAATGACATGGTTTTATAAACAGTCTTATAAAAACATACTCACATTCAATTGTTCAAGTACGTATAATATTTAAATTCTTATTCAAAAATAAATATAAATTATTTGAAATCGCAATAATATATATAATATATATATATATATATATATAAAATATCAAGAAAGGTTCTCGCAGCCAGTATCCTGTATTTATATTTTAATACAACACAGAATATTCCCAAAAAAGTCTCCAAAACCAGGATGTGATACTACTTATGAAAGTGAGCAATTATATTAAAGTAGCTGTCATATAACAATTTCAGAATTTTATAAAACTAATTATAGCTTACTTCAAAAAACTATTTTATTAGAAAATATTGACTGCCCTTTAAAGTAAAATATTTAACGCCACGGTAATCACGTTATTTAATTTATACTATTGGGTATATTTTAAAGATTAAAATCTCTCCTCATCCAAAAATGTTAAGTGAAATTGGAAAGAAATAATAGACGCATACAAACTACGTTTTATGATGGTTCATTTTGGTTCCAATTTTAATTGGCAAACCAATACCTCAAAGACAATTAAATTTAGATTTCTTTTGTTCCTTATATGTTGAATCCTTGATCTAAATTGTTTGAAATATAATTATAAATATTTTATTGATTTGACTTTTCACTTGATTTAGTTATAATTTGTCAAAACTTATATATTCTTCTGTAGGATACGTGGTGCATTAATCTTTGAAATACATTTAAAAATATGAAAGTTACATTAAAATTATGTATATCTTAATCAAATACGAATGTAAATTGTAAATTATGCGACTCACCACAGGCCCTAGCCAGTATGACGAATATACTCGAGTGTCTGTATTGGAAGGACCTTGACACAAACAGGCCTAAGTTAACTAGTAGGAAGATAGAGAGGAAGCTAAGATACACGTAGTTATTCTTCAGGTAGGGCAGAGAGAGCTGATACGGCTTCAGAGCGCTCACCTTCCCGAAGACTGAGGCGGGTGGAGGTTTAGGCTTGGGAGGAACTAACCACCGGTCTATGCTGAAACATCAACATGCAGTAGTTTGAATATTGCTTTAAGGATTAAACTCCTTCCAGTTCTATAATTAGTTACATTATACTAAACTGCAATTTAAAATCTTCAGACTTAATACAAGACTATATCAAGGTCTTTAAAATGGTTTCGCCAGTCGTTAAGTACTCGTTTCGAGTAAACTAAAAACTTTATGTTTTCAAAACATCGACTTTCTTTAGATACTAAAGTTTTGGATCAGGTTATGGACGCTATTATGTAAACAGAACATTTTAAATACTGCAATATGATTATACACTTAAAATTATAATTATCCTACAATATTTCATTATATCGAATTATAATTTTACCATTTACAGAATAAAACGTGAAAATATATTTCTATTCAAAATAAGACGACATTGCCCTCTGTACATAAGACAATTGTTTTTTTTTATACTAAAATTCATAAAATTCTAGTTACCTTCTTAACAAAGTTTTTTGTATTTACAAAAGGTATATGTGTAAGTATTCTCTTAAACATTGGTTCAGCCCAAACGGTTTTCTAATTTCGAAAATTGTTCTTCTAAATATTAAAAGCTAAGTTGAAACGGATTGTAAAATATCACACCTCCATTTTTAACGGGGTAGCTAATAAAAATACTGATTCTATACACGTATATAAACAACGTATATTTGTAATATCTATGACAAATATAAAACAACTTTTGTGTATATAATTATCTTACCTAATAGACAAGTTCTCCAGCAGACCACCGTGTTTCTCTAGTTGGTTCTTGAGCGCCTCGTAGGTGATGGCCCCTCGGTTTTCGGCGTCAGCATCCTCGAACAGCGCCATTGTAAGGTCGTCGATCTGCTCCTCGCTGAACTGCAGGTCGTTCTCCTCCATACACGCCTTCATCACGTGCTGCAACTCTCTGTGCTGTATCAGCCCATCACCTGCGGGGCAGTGCAAGAGGTCTCCAGTCTATTGCAGAGGGCTTAGGCACGTTTACTTAGATAAGAGTGTTCTCCGGAGTTTAGGTTATTGAGAAAATTAGACCCTGATGAGTAGTGATGATTTCTACTGTCACATGAGGGCTAATAGCATGTTACAAAACATTCGCCGATAGATGATATTCCGTGGGAACTACAGCTAGTAGGTTATAGCATTCCGTTGACACTACCTTATAAGAAACTATAGATATATAGAACTATAGATCATAAACGTTTTTCAAAAGCATACCGACTGGCTTGTGGATACATATAAAAGGATACTCGAACACAGCCTCGTTTTGAGTCAATTTACAAGTCTTAACACTATACAAACTACAGCTTTATCAACTTCACATCAAAATTGAATAGCAAGAGATCACAAAATTGTTACTTCATAAAACTCTGTATATTGTATTAAGACTCAATAGATGAATAAACTAAGCGCTGATGTTTAATATTCAGAAGGATTTATATCCTTCTTCATCATCATATTATTATGATAATGCCTAAAATTCATTCTGCTAAATGCTTATTGATTGTATGAAAAGAATTATGGATTTTCAATAATTAGACTGATACTCAAACAATATTTGCAAAGAAACGGTTTTAAACAGTCTGAATAGCATTTGCTCAATTATTTGGGTAAACAATTTGCAAAAATAACCGCATCGTTTCTTTAATGTATAAATGATACAACTTACTCAAATCTTACCATCGAGATCGTAGACTTTGAACAGAAATCTAATTTTATCATCAGGGGACTTTCCCGCGAACTGGTGCATCGCCTCGAGGAATTCTTGCAGAGAAATTGATCCAGAATTGTCCTTGTCAAATATTTGAAACACCCTTTCCGTGAAGAATGGCTGGAAAATATAGCAAAATAAACTAGTTAGTTAGGAGGAAAGATCTGATAGGACGAATCATTTAGTAACGATAAGTAATACATATCCATAGTGAAGTATAGTAAAATGAAGTATAGTTTCGTTTTAATAAACCAAAAGAAATATAAACTTTAAAATACACATTATTAGAGTTACAGATACCAACAAATAATTCTAGCTACAACCTAGTTATTACAATTTTATTTCAATTCAACTATAAAGATTGTAAATTTGTTTTATCTAACGTTCAAAACTCGGATCATTTTCTTTCTTACTTTGTTATTCAAACAGGAAAGTAATTTAGCAAAAACTTTATCAGTTGATAACAGAGCCTTGTTTGTTGACTTCTTTTCCATCAGTTTGTACTCATTCGTTATTAAATAACGCCTTACAATATTTAATTTTTACTAGAAGCTTGGTAATATAGTTTACGTGAAGGAGTTAAGGCTAAAAGTAAAGCAAATTTTTAATTCACAAAACCGAGGAAGAATACTTTGGATCAAATCTATAAACAAGGATCATTTAACTGTTGATCAGACAGTTTTTAATTTGCTTGTTATCAAATCATTGTAAATATTCAGACGCTAGACTATATTACGCCCTATACTGCTCCTGAATTTTATCATATTCTTTAATCAAAATATTGTATTATATTACTTTTCCATGAGTTTCTTCGGAATATGGATTATCTTAAGCGACAGCCCGAAGCGGTGCGTTAAAAAAATATGAGTCTAAACCGGGATTCATACCCGGGTACCTTCTTTTTTGGCATGTTGAAACTATAACCACTCATCTACCAGTGACACTACTGCTACAAGAGTAAATAACACAGTATTATGAATATCATGTGTGTTGATGCAATTAACTTCAGAGTTCAACTAATGTACACTTTAACCTTTATCTGTCACTATTCCAGATGTAGTTAAACTATTGTGCAATGCTATATAAACTTCATATAATAAGTGCTAATTTAGTTATTGTACTATTAAAATATATCTTACATTCTTCGTGATTAGAATCTTTTTGAAATCTTGCTTTTGAATTTCTTTTTCATTTCCAACAGTTTGACGAAACAGTTGCTCCAGCCATTCCAGATTCCCTTTGTCGAATCCGGTCCGGGGCCTGTAAATGAACCAAATTGTATATTAATTGTATTTTAAAACACATAAAATAGTAAATGGTCTAATGAGCGCAATCCGTTGACATTGAACCGTCAATATTCTGATATATAGATCAATTAGACAGTAAAGATGTTTACTGTAATATCCAAAAGAGTTTTAAACGCACTGAAATCAGAAGTTTTACTTGGCCAATAAAATTGTAGATTATGCTTTAATTGTAATATAAAACACTAAAGAATGTTCTTATTCTAAACTTACATCTTCGAAAAACATAAACATTTGAAGGAAAACATAAGAAAATCTTTAAGAATAAATTGAGTGTAAAGTTCGCGGCAAGCTTTAGACGAAAAGCCTGAGAAGTCCAAGCCACCAAGCTCTCACTACGACTACCTGCACGAGAAGTGACACACATTGTTGATTCTCAGTCTCACGGATACCCGATAGTCCAACAAACTATCATCACGTTGTAATTTTATGGACTGATGGAGATTCACTAGAGATTCAAACAAAATACGGCCCATTTCGTACAGACTGCTGCCTTATCACGTTTAGTGACAACTGTAGGCTTCATTAATTACCTAACCCAAACGAAGCACGAATCTTCAAAATTATATTCGTAGTTATGAAGACACAGCCAGCAGTGCCAATGTCAAGGGCAAGGTCTGGTTTGTGTCAGCAACCGTGAGCCTGAATCAGCAAACTTGTCTGCAGATGTCTCCACTTCGCTATGTTGTCAAGTGCCTTCCTACAGTGAATATTTGTAGCATTTCCTATCTACCATTCTTATCTTTCAAGGACCTTATGATGTTGTATCCTTTCTGTGTGTCTTGACTGAGTTCTCTGGACCATTCCATCTATTCACGTACGCGATGCTAGCAAAGCAAACAAATGACCAGCCAACATCGGCGGTACCGCAACAAACCGGCGAAAACGTCGCTACGTCTAGAACCAGTAGAACAGGTTAAGCGCTACCTAATTCATTACTGCCTCCTTTATAGCCAGCTAGCTGTCCACTGTCGATACTCATGATTGAAATTAAGTCCGGGTTAAGTGGCATTATACTTTTTACCTCAAGTTACCCGACACGGCGCGATTAATTCCCTACAAGACAAGCACACTAGGCGCCTACACCGTGTTTGTCGGTCATGGCCGTAGCTACGATCTGGGGACCCAGGCGCTCCGAGGGAGATTGTGAGTTCTTTTACATATATAGCGATGAGTGAACTTGAAAATTGTTATACTTACTATTGTTGACCTGTGGGTTGTACTGAATCAGTGCGTACAAAAAGAAAAACTGACAAAGAATAACCTCCTGGGTCCAAAACACATGATGATTATGTGTCACCAACGCTTTTGTAAGTGAAATGAATAGTTTGCAAGTTCCAAAGTTGCTCAGACAAGTATTGAAAAGATGGATTAGAGTTCTTCCTTAAAAGTGTAACGGTGAGGCCATAAAACTTATCTTACTCAAGTGTTGGTAGGGAAATCCGACGTTACGGGCATGGAGTTCTTGGAAAATGTGAACCTTAGGTCCTGTCAGCTGATTAGGAATTTGCAGCTAAGTACCTACAATGCAACTATACGAACTTCATTAAGTGAACTAGGACGAGCACAAGAGCTGGGGCTGCTTGGAACCGAATAATCCACTCAATCCACAGATACGAACCTAGTAAATTGTTAAATCAAAGGGGTTGGTATTATTGGTAGGAACAAGGTTAGTCTTCCCCCTTTCTTACACCTAAATTCATAATCCTCTCAGTTCCGTACTGCAGCAACCATAACTTCTTCAGACGAGGAGAGAACCAAAAGAACACCAATTGTCGTATAGTAAAATAACCTACTTGTCTCGTCTCGCAGACGTTTAAGTCATCAATTAGGTAAAGGTAGTGGATATAATTACGTTATAGTTTCCCCTGTATGCCAACGAGATTAAATTTTTTTACTATCCCTTTTTACCTTACGTCTCTTTAACACTACGGTCGTTTAAACCTTAGATAATTTGTGATTTTACAGGGATAAGTTCATGTTTCATTACCTACAATTTTTAGAAGGGACTAGATTTCATTCTGTATCACGATAATTAAAAAACATTAAAACGGCCAATTAAATACGACTGTTGAGTTCAGTTCCATTTCACCTTCCACTTAGTGTACTCCAGATTCCAGAAGTCAAATCTGTGACAGGGTAAGATTTCAGACGATGCAGTAAGCGGATGGTGACATGGAGCTGAACTCGACATTCGGGCTAAATTCATTTTTCAGAAGTTGGCAATAAACAAGTCGTTACTAATGGAGTTGCTTACTTTCCGAAACGGCATGTTGACCTTTCATGCTTGTTATGACGCAGGAAGGCAATTTGGGATGTGACAAAGTCTATAAACGTCCATTGGTAATGGCAGTTACTTCGAGGGAAAAATTGTGAAATGTTGTTTTATCTCAGCGAGGAGACTTTAACTAAAGTCGCAGAGATTATTTATCAGGCATTCGTCTCATTATTTTAAGAAGAACCACTTTCATGTGTAGATTTATTTTAAAGATATTTTTTTAACATTCAAACAAAATCCACATTAAATCATATTAATCATTAATGAAGAAATTAAAAAAAACCAAGTTTTCTCCAGGTTTGTTCTAAACTAAAATAGTTTCGAAGCTGCCTCATTTTTGGAGATCCGTCCGTTGAACAATAGATCACAGATTCCATTCCCAGAACAACCTTTCCTCCCTCTCAATCACGGCTCTTCCTATTAACAACATTAACATTTTTGCGTTAAATTAGTTGCAAAGCTAGACCTTATTTATCAAACCCTTGTTTTTAGGATGGTTTAAATATACCATAGGAGTTTTTGTTCATGCATCGTATTTTAATGATCATATAGAATAACTTAAAGTAAACAAATACCCTTTTCGGCTCAGTATGAAGAAAGATAGATTTCACATAAGCCATCATCTCGAAATGTTAAACTGAAGATGCGTTATTGGGTTAGATGTTCAATTTTCACAATACTGATGGGACAATAGCCTTCAAAGTGGGCATTTTAATATACTCGTGACACTTTAAACATTTTATCGGATTTACATCAGTATGATTGATAGTGACAGGTGGGTGTTTCTTGGGTGGCGATTTGACTGCGCGTGTCCTCCTTCCTTCCGTGTCTGTTAGACTCCATCCTTACATTGCAGACTCGGCTGTACCAGATTAACCTCAGTGTTTGAAATGATTGATAGTGACAAGTTGGTGTTTCTTGGGTGGCGATTTGACTGCGTGTGTCCTCCTTCCCTCCGTGTCTGTTAGACTCCATCCTGACAATGCAGACTCGGCTGTACCAGATTAACCTCAGTGTTTCGAATGATTAATAGTGACAAGTTGGTGTTTCTTGGGTGGCGATTTCACTGAGTGTGTCCTCCTTCCCTCCGTGTCTGTTAGACTCCATCCTGACAATGCAGACTCGGCTGTACCAGATTAACCTCAGTGTGTTTGAAATGATTAATAGTGACAAGTGGGTGTTTCTTGGGTGGCGATTTCACTGAGTGTGTCCTCCTTCCCTCCGTGTCTGTTAGACTCCATCCTGACAATGCAGACTCGGCTGTACCAGATTAACCTCAGTGTTTCGAAATGATTAATAGTGACAAGTGGGTGTTTCTTGGGTGGCGATTTCACTGAGTGTGTCCTCCTTCCCTCCGTGTCTGTTAGACTCCATCCTGACAATGCAGACTCGGCTGTACCAGATTAACCTCAGTGTTTCGAATGATTAATAGTGACAAGTGGGTGTTTCTTGGGTGGCGATTTCACTGAGTGTGTCCTCCTTCCCTCCGTGTCTGTTAGACTCCATCCTGACAATGCAGACTCGGCTGTACCAGATTAACCTCAGTGTTTGAATGATTAATAGTGACAAGTGGGTGTTTCTTGGGTGGCGATTCGACTGCGTGTGTCCTCCTTCCCTCCGTGTCTGTTAGACTCCATCCTGACAATGCAGACTCGGCTGTACCAGATTAACCTCAGTGTTTCGAAATGATTAATAGTGACAAGTGGGTGTTTCTTGGGTGGCGATTTCACTGAGTGTGTCCTCCTTCCCTCCGTGTCTGTTAGACTCCATCCTGACAATGCAGACTCGGCTGTACCAGATTAACCTCAGTGTTTGAAATGATTAATAGTGACAAGTGGGTGTTTCTTGGGTGGCGATTTCACTGAGTGTGTCCTCCTTCCCTCCGTGTCTGTTAGACTCCATCCTGACAATGCAGACTCGGCTGTACCAGATTAACCTCAGTGTTTCGAATGATTAATAGTGACAAGTGGGTGTTTCTTGGGTGGCGATTTGACTGCGTGTGTCCTCCTTCCCTCCGTGTCTGTTAGACTCCATACTGCTTCATGAATATGCGGCTCAATAGTGGCGTCTTGCAGGAAATTGTTCATTTTCATGTTTGCATCACGTTGTTGACCGTGTTTGTATTCAGTTAATAGTTATGATCAGTCTACAGTATTATATCATACTTTTTCTGTAAATTTATTGTACATAACACATTGTAGAATGTATCGTTAAGAACAATGAGATCATTTTTCAATGAGGTAAACTGAGGGACAATTTAATCGCATAACAATATTTATTTTTATTGTCTATAATCATGAAAATCGTACATTATCTAGAAAATTAAAGGCTGGTATTGTTGAGTGGTATTACTACTGTTCTTTAAGGTAATAGATTTACAATCATATCAAATTACTCTACCTTCATCTATTCCTCATTTTTCAATGGAGATACGTCAATGTTTTAGCTCAATCTAAAACTATTAAATCTCTATTAGTATGTATTGCTTAAATACAAATATTGTTTGATAATATGTACTCGCCGTGCTTTTTGGATGTAAATGTATCATCTCCTGGAGAAATTATTCATAAATAAAGGGGTCGTTTTCCTTTTTCATGATTTACTCTCTTTTAAGAATATGTTTTTATTAACTTTAAAGTTCAGGTTTTTAAATGTCCAAGCAAACAAGATAAATCGCTTTAAAACTTTACATTTAAATAATAAGTGCAATTTTAAATTTGGGTTTTTGCTGTTTAAAAAGATAAGCCATTTAAAATCCTGGAAAGATCAATGGCTCATATTTCAATACAGCCATTAACGAGAAACATCACAAACCGCAGAAGCGAATTCCAGTCAGGAGGACAAAATGGCCTCGCGCTACTGGGAAAGATTGGAACAACGAAAAAAACTAGGGGACAAAAACAAATTATGAAATAATTGGCTAGAATACCCAAACTGGGAGTGGACTCTGTAAGATTGTCGAGTAATTAATGCTAGTCGTCTAAAAACGGTTGTTCACCCTACGTGAGGAGAGTGACATTAGCGGCGTACAGTCGCAGTATGCCGCGCACGTCCCAGCAGCTTCCATCTTCCGGTAATGTGATTTTAAACTGTCCGATCATCCCTTAGGTGTCACGGTCGACACTTGAGGCTTTCTCTGCTGGAGGAGACCCCATGCTGACTGGAGATATCGGCCAGTTCTCTGTAATCACCAGCTTACAATCCAGTTTGGCGAGTTTCAGTGTTGTGATAACGTTACTGTTGGACTGATAAACGTGCGATTGTCTTCATAGCCCATTTTAGTTCTATGTAACTTAGCAATTTTGTAAAATATATGCTCAGCTTTGGTGAAAATATATTTTATATGTCTTAGACTTTTTCTATTATTGATATTTAATGGTATTCCAATTTGCATGAATTGAGACGAATACTTTATACGAATTTAAAAATCTTGGGTTACGTGATTTTATTTAAATTAAGAAGCCTCTTCTAACAATTCTTGCATGGCCATCTTGCATGATGACTAACGATGCAATCTTTCAGGAAGTTAGAGCGTTCGGCCCCAGGCTAATCTCATTAAAATACTAGGTTTTTACTACCCTCATTTTATGAAAGCATGTTGTTTTTAACTAAACAACATTTTTAAACATCTTATTTCACTAAGGGACTTATTTTTTAGTTAATGTGACTTATTCTCTCACGCACAGGTGCTATGCACCTACCTGAGGAAATATTTCCACATACATTTAGAGTAGGCTACATATAAGTATTTAACTTTTTTTACAATGCTACTTTTTTGTTTTAATTACTAAAGTAAAGTTATATTATAATTGTAAAATTGTGCTCCTAAGATTTATAAATTTCTGTAGCATAATGGAAATAAAGATGTTTTTGATTTGATTTTGATGTCTCAGTCATCAAGTTTATTGATTTCTTCATACTATCGACATTTAATTTGTTCCATTAAGTACTGGAGGTAAAATTTCCTAGTCCTGCTTCTTGCTATTGTTCCTTAGATACTACCTTAAAAAATGTTGTGCCTGAGTATCTATAATAAAACATTATCCACTTTTCACTTTTTATATTCCAAGATACAAATCACGTCTTTCCCTTAGTCACAATCAGTGAAATAGATATATTGTTATGACTATTGTTTTTACAGAGAAGAAAGGTTTTCATGGCATCTATGGTTTTAAATATGTACTCACTTATAAAATTGTAATTGTAGCAAATACTTCAAGTATTTACTGAAAAATGTAAACTCCCTCCCATTTTTATTACACTTTTTAAATGAGCTGACAAGAGACGAGGATCGCCAGAAATATATAAGCGAGACGGCCCAGGATGGTAGAGAGAAGAGGAAGCAGTTTCCTGGTCATTACAGAGCCCATTAGTTGTCTCGGACACATTTACATAGCTAATTAACTGCAGCCAACGTCCGTACACAATAAAACATTCGGATTAGAGGCTGTGTAGTAGTGGCTTAATATTCAGGATGCAGTAGGCTGCATGTGTTATCAGATCCTGTCAGGCTCCTGCCGGCTCGCCAGGACCTTTCTGACAGCGGTCCTGTGTCCCCATTATCCACCTTATCTCGTAATATCTGATAGGCTTTCAAACCTGGGTATATATATATATATATATATATATATATATATATATATATATATATATATATACGCACACGGACGTCTCGTATTTAATTGTTTTATAATTTAATAGTTTACAACGACGTTATTAGAATTAGTTATCAGTTATAATAATTATTAGACCGTTACCCCGGAATTGTTTGAACACTAACGATAAAAAATATTTCGGTAACTCTGTATCATATATTGATGTATGTAATTTTGAGTATTCTCTACAATATAAGAAGAATATAGGAAATAAATTGATAATAATAAGTTTAATAGTGAGGAAGCTGTTCTTTGGCAGTGTAAAACAATATTGATAAACGTAATGAGATCTCCCTCATCTAACAGGCATGTACACCTTGTGTGTAAACTCAACACTTCAACCTATAAAAGTTAAAGCAATGAGAGAGACCGGTTTAAAATATAAATATTTCGAACCAATTCTTATATTTTTGTGGATTAAGAAAACCGCGTCTAATTAATATAACTGTTGCTTAATTTACTCCTTTCGACCCTTTAATACTGATTTGTCTTAGTCTCGAGGCATATTAGTAAATTTTCTATCTACTTAATCATAACCTTACTAATTGTATGTATAGGTCGCAAATAGCATAAGGTTTTTATTTAGTGATGGAACTTTTTAATTGCTTCATAAAGTCTCCTTTAATTATTTGCGTTAATCTATATTTTAAATTTGGGAAAAATATTTTTATAAAATAACAATAGCTGAATTTTTAAAATTGTATGTTTTCAACATTTCTGAAGTCTAAAACAAAATCATTTGTTAACATTACACTCACATTCAGTTTAAACTAAACGTTTAAAAATATTTTTAATATTACATAAACAAGAGATAAAATATACTAAAATGTAAATAGCTACAGCCTTAAACTTGTAATAATTAAAATCTAATACTTAAAGAGGACTAATTCAAATGTTGGTTTCAAGACGATTACTCCTCTTAAACAATTTTTTAAACACGTTGTATTAAAATGTTATTTGGTATTTCTTTTTTATTCTTGTTTGATGGTGAATACGCGATCCAACTTCTTTCTTTTTTTGTTTCAAACTAATACTGTATTAGCATTTTAAACTTTTATATCATGACCTACATTGTCACCAATGTGTAACGTGTATAAGTTTGAAAACCAGTTCATTAAGAGTATTCTAATGTATATCTGAACTACTCGTTTTACTATGATGACCTTGGAACAAAACTACAGTTGCTAAAACGGAAAAGATTAGATAAAAACAGCGAGTCAGTTTGATTTTTGATAGAATCTATAGTTAATGGGTTTTTTAATATTAAAGATGAATCCTCATCATGCCACGATATTTAAGAAAGGTATTTCTCATATAGTGTAAAAAACATTATGTTGTCCTTTCTTAGCAAAGAGTAAAGATTATTGTTGTTACAATACGTCGTGTTTATCAGTAAATTTGCCGAATTGATTATATTAATACCGAAGAGTCACCTTAATGCAATAAATCTAAAATATGTACCTAAATCTGTATTCTGATGTAGTGCTAATTTGAATTAAAATATAAAATTAAACTTAGGTTTATTGAAGGTTAAAAATGTGCAGCCCTAAGATCTGAGATCCACATATCTTCAATAAAATGTGTTAACGAATCGTACAAAAGAAACTTAAAGGAAATATTTTTAAAGATCATACTAATTGAATAAAAAATAAACAAACCAATAAATAGCTTATTAACAACTTCACTTAAAATATGAAATTATATGTAACTATATATAATAACAAGCCGATTTATAAATAAATAACAAATAAACTGCTATTGGTTTTAAAAAGTTAATAACTAAAACTTTTTAAAACAATTTAAATTTTAATCTGCCTTATTTATCATACAAATGCAGTAACATTTCACGTTTGAACGGTTGGAAAGTGAACCATTGTTTTGTAATTTCATCAATCAGGTTTTGAAATCTACTTCTGCTATTACAAAACACAACGGAGGTAATCACCTGGAGTTTGTGAGAGTGGCGAGGAATTCCATGATCTGTGGAGGTGTAACGATTCCATCTGAGTCGGCATCCACAAGTCGAAACAACTTGTCCACAATCTGCAACAGAACAATTTATAAGTGGGCGCTGTACAAAACAGCTGATAAGGAAAGGCAGGAAACATTGCCAGCTTATATTGTCTAGTTCTGCATTATACTATCAGCTGATTACTTATCAGCAGGTAAGTTTTCCATTACTATTGATATTCCTTCACCAGGGGCAAAAGTAGTTGCTTTCCGTGCGCGATCGTGCTTTGTGAACGAGACGAAGCCAAGTTCAGACGTACGATTAAGCACCTAAGCACACTTTTTCTCCGTGTGGTGAACAGCGGTTTTTATCACACAGTAAACAAAAGTAAAACTTAAACGTTTTATTTAATTTTTACTAAATAACAACTCAATACACACCCATATATACTGTCAAGTTTACTTATAAAAAATATGTGTGTTTGTTTACATTTACTTTTACTGAAACAATAACAAGGTTTGAGGTTAGCTCACGGAAAAAAATTGAATTGTGTGCCAGCTGATCTTTTAGATCAATGTTATAAAGTAACGAATTCTAATCTCTTTACGGATGAACTTCAATAGTACAAACAGCTGTTATTTATGCGGTAAGATAAGACAGTTGTTTTGTACGCCATCCGCCTACGAGTATCAAGGATCACTAATTGGCAGAAGCTAAGATCCAATTTGAATTGTATTGCATAAGCGCAACATCTCAATTTTTCGTGAATGAATAAACATATTCCCTGTAAAAAGAAGTCGATTGTAAACAACGCTAGTATTGGTGAGTGTTGAAACGTTTGTATAGGAAGGATTAAAAATATCATATTGTGTTTTGGATCTGAACGCTTATAACCAACCGACAGACGTCTAATTACAGTTATACCAGTGTCCGTTAAAGTGCAAAGACACCAAAAGTGTCCATTTGCAACCCGAAAAACAGTAAAAGTAGTATCGTATCGTTTAATATTTAATTATTTTCTATTCCCTTTCATATTGACATAAATTATATCATCGAATCTAAGAGTATGGGAATGCATTAACTATTAAATGATTTACTGAAATGAGACAATTGACATAAATGGAACGTTATTCTTCAAGTTCAATGAATATAAGCCAACCTTTATTTCTCAAAAATAACGGCAAATGTGCTGAAAATGTTTGTTGCTGTTATATTCATGTTTTAACATATTTGTTTGTTATTGGTTTTGTAAAGATAATAGTCTTCAGCCTAGAAGATCTGATGTAGTTTAAGCAAATTTCCAAATATAAAGACTACAACTATACTGACTCCTATGAACCGTGGAAAATTACCTAATAGTTATGCAGAGTGTCATAAATATAATATATAAACATAAATATGTCTTAAAAGTAATATTTTGTTTTAAAATTTTCTCGTGGAGCAATTAAGCTCTAACCGAACTTCAAAATGTTTTAATGTTCAGTGTTTCTGAACCTATAAAGCACATAAAACAACCAAACATCTCGTAATAAAATTGAAATTTTTAGAAATGCCTTTTACTCCTAGACAAATAGTCTTAAAAACAAACTTTCAAAGAGGAACTGGGATGTTATCGGTGCCTATTACTAAGTACGTTTCATTATTAAAGACGTTGCGGCTGTTTAATGTATAAGATTGGTTGGTTGTTAAAGATAGAAATATTTAAAACCTAGTATGTATGATGTTTATATGGATGAATATGAAGGTACTGTATTTATAAATCAGTTTGCTGTTAAATATTGATTTTGTAGTACAAAAGCAGTTGGTAGTTTTTAGCTGTTTAAAACCCACCGAATTAATAAATTAGGGCGAATTTTATACTTTTAAATAAGCATATTAAATAGTTTCGTTCATCCAATTAGCTGTCTTAGTATTACTCTCTGAATTCCAGTAATATATTCCAGTAACACAGAAAACTATTCTTTTAGTGTACAGTTACTAAATTATTTACTGGGTATTGTTATTCTTTAAATCACTTCTAACTTGAGTTTGGATTTAATTAAAACAGTAAGGAAAAGAATCGGCCTTGTTTTAGTTAAAATATTTTAGTTTTGCATTGTTATTGATTTAAGATTACAAATATCATGTAAACACCTATTCTGAAGAGGAGAATGTCACCTGTGATCAATGATTGATATTTAAATCGTGAATGTAAAACAAGGCCTCAATCTTGTCAAAACTATAATGTTTGGATTCTAGTTCAGGCATGAAATTGGCAGTGTGACACTGTTCTAAATATTGTGGCATTTTAGCCCTTGTAAAGCTTCGCGGCGAGGCTGCGGTCTGCAAAAACCACATCCGCATTTTCGTATCAACGTGTCAATCTTTACACGTCGACTGTTTTCTGATGAAGTTTTTGGTTGATTTTCTTCTAATATGGTAAAAGATTGTTCAGAAATAAGACACTGGAATATTTTAAATTTTTACTGAGGAGGGTATGTAACGTAACATCTGGGTTTCTTCAGAAAATATGTTAATAATTAAACTGATATAAGGTTCAGTTCTTAGTACATTGCAGAATTCCACAAGTGTATCACAAACTGTACTAATAATTTTGTATTATGCTTCAAATGTTTTTATTTTTATTTTTTAATTTACGTTCCATGAAAAACAGAGTTTCTTAACTCTCCAGCTTAGAGCTCATTTAGAGAGTTTGTTGTATCATTATTAATTCACATAAACATGAAAGGAGTTTTTAATATACAGGAAAATTAATATAATCTCATAAATGATCATGTGGAAGCTGTAATTGTATGATTGATTTCATGATTAAGGATCGGATGTGAAATTTAAGAAGGAAGGGTTTATAAAATAAGAAGTTAAAAGGTTTTATTCCAAACGTAAGTACCGCTCTTGTATCTAAAACTAGGTCAATAACGCAGAAAATGTTATGCGGCCCTCAAGGAATGTCCATTTCCAGTTACAAAACATCATTCCAGCTAAAACGGGCCGGTAGTGGCTTTATTTGCATCCAGTAAAGTACCTAATCATTTTATCAGCCGATTTTCTTGGAAATCGTTCTGCATACTTGAGTAGCGGCTATCGCATTACCGATATCACAGATACGTAGTCCCGCTATCTCTAGCTGGCTCCGAATCGCTCTGGGTTTATGACAAGAAACTCTGAGAGCCCATTCAAACTCAATGGCTCAAGTGAAACCGACCAGAATCCATATCTATAAAAGCAGAATATTCTAGCACAAGTGGTTTTCATTATGCATATTGAACCTGCACTCCTGGCATGCCATCAACTGTCAGAACCCGATCCTTCGACCGCTGATGGTTGGCCCAATATACGCAGATTCTGCACGGACTTATCTGATTTTAAAGACTCGAATACCTCCCTTATCCGATTTTATCGTCTTGTCCGACATCGACGCTCCGTAGATTACGATTTCTCCAGGACCTGTCCGCGTGGGTTTTATGGTATCGCCGAGCAGAAATTCGTAAATAATCGAATCAATCTCTCGTTACATTCGAGGAATGCCCATAAACCGTGCCCAGACGATCCATAATGGCCCATAAACAATTATTGGGATCTGATTGTACAGTGTGCAACATACGGCCATTTGTGGCCTGCCTCACATGTTACAATCAATTAAAATACTGAGATTTATTACAATACAAATATTTCACAGTTGTGGTATCGTAAAATAAATTATATGGTCAGCTTTAATGTTGATCAAAATAAAATTTAGGGCCAACAAATCAGGAGTTTTAATTATCCATCAATCAAAATGCATTTAACAAATTAAATTTTATTTTAATTCAAGATTTATTAACAAATATTGTTATACGTACAGATATAAAATAGTAAACAACTCAGATTTTATACAAACAATCTTACATGCTATAACTTAGTTTGCTATTGGATTAAATGAAACAATATAACAACTATAAGGGATTTAAGAGAGTTAGAAACTTATAAATTTATTATTTATTTAATCTCTTATATTTCACTCCTAATAGCCTACTCTATGTTGACTTCAATAATTAAAAAAAACTGTTATCAGTGATAAACTTGCCTGAATTGTCAAGCTTGTGTTCATGTTTACATAATAAAGTATAAGTTTCATTTAAAATTATAAATCTGCTAAAATTACAAAATAATCTGGAAAATGTTGGGAACCAAATTTTAAAACCATAAACAGAACGGAATACTTCACCGAAGCATATTGTATTTTTTTTGTTCTCTTAGGACAAAAAGCTTATAAATTGCACTTAGTCCTATAAGAACCTTAGCGCTGCTTCCGGAGTGACAGGATATTCAGGATGGGTATATCAGGGGGTAGGGGCCGCCTCCTGTCAAGATTCACGAGGAAGAATTAGGACACTTATCTCAAATTCATATCCTCCAGGAAGAAGGGGAGGCCAGCTCTTAACCAACCTCTCCAATCAAAGCAGGCAGGGGATGGCACATCTTTGTTGAGGCAAGCAAGAACCTCTTATTAAGGAATGAACCCCACCAACTCCAACAGTCATCTCCTGCAGTAGACTAGACCTATCACATTACCCTTGCACCACAGAATCTCGACATTTGCGGTTAGTTATGTGCCACTCCTGGACATACATAAGGTTGCCCACATTTAAGTGACGCATCGGTTTTTGCTGTGACCAGTGGTAGGTTGAACTGGAAAGTGATCCCTGCTGGGTGAATCATATTTTAATACTTACCTATCTCCAACACGACGAGTAGCAAAAATTCCGTGGATCAAAATGACCTCATCTAATTTGATACCATTATTTCCCCTATTTTTCTTATTAGTATCATGAATTTAGCGTATTTATGTGAAAAATAACCACAAGTACACGACAAATAAATTACTGTTATAAAACAATAAACATTACACATTGACAAAGACCAATGAAATGAAAATGAAACAAAATCAAAAACGGAGTATAGAAGGTCTTGACAGAACGTAGAGAAAGAATTATTACACATATAGTCAGAACTTATAAATTAGTATTTCATTAAATAAAGTACGAGAATGAACTACTATGAACTCGTTGATCAAATAGAACGCTTTGTACACCAATAAGCGATTGAAACAAGCTTTGAAGTGTGTGAAATAATTACAATATTTTACAATTTCAGTGAGATTATTAAACGTCGTAAATCTACTTTTGTGGGCAATTGCTCGAAATCTTTTATTCGTATTGTATATTGCAGGCCTCTTTCTCACTAGTTCCCTAAAGATGGATACCTTTATCACAAACACAACAGATTTTGATTCATAGAACAGAACTACTTGAAAGACCACTAATCGAAGATTAGTGTTCCTACACGTCTCCCTTTATTTAGGTTTTTAAATAAACCGGACAGTTCTCTTTTTGAGTCTAGGTATGACTTAAAAATTAATTTTGGAATCCCAAAATCATAGACAACAGCAAATATAGATGTGTAAGACAAAAATAACGTTGATACTGATACGTTACTTTAGGCACAGGAGTGCCTTCCGTAACGTACTTTTATTGTCAATATATTCGTCACACACCATAATACTAAAAAAGAAATTAATCTGACAAAGCAGTCTTCTTAAAAACATTCATCTCTTTTATTATAGTAATCATATGAAACCTATTGCTCCACAACGTTCAACCTAGTCGTCCCATAGAGTGACATACACCTTCATCCAACTCGGTGTTACATATATAGAAATATTAAGTGTTTAAGTCAGTTCTATCGTGCAAAAGAAAAACAGACAGAAAGGCAGATAGACAGACAAACAGAAATGGCTTTTTTCCAATGCCTCTAGTTATAAGCTAAGCCGGTTGCATAAACCGAATGTGTGCAAATCTAAATCTAGTTTTACAGCTTATCACAGCTTTTCACACCTAATTTGGCGATGTGTGACCTTATTACCGTGGATGGTGTGAACCTTCAGTCGGGAAATGTTTGTAACACTAATTCAGGCTATGCTTTAGTGAGATTTTTATTAACGTGTAAAAATGTCGTTCCCACGCCAAGATTCGAACGCGGTTCCCCTGGGTGAGACGCTGACTACATAGCGACCAGGAACAACAGGGAACTTTCTTAGTATATTTATAAATGACCAGTTCGCCAGTTTACGGGTTAATGGATACCAGCTGATGTTTATATTCTAAATACGGTCTAAGATTGATCTATTCAAATTGTTGCCAACATAATTGTACTCGCGACGACTAAGGTGTGTTCGATCCATGAGCCGCTGCAGTGTCTGGTTAGCAGATGTCACATTACATGTGGCGTTAAACAGGTGATACCGGGGACAAGTTGAGACGAGTTATTGCCGCGAGTAACGTACAGGGCTGGACACTAACACCGGTGTTCCCGGAGTTAGCGGGACACGGCGGCATATATCTCGGCAAAGAGTGAGATATACTCGACTGCGGCTCTGCACGGCGTCCGACCCGTACCAGAGCACGTTCTCTTGTCACGTACATTCCTTCACCTAACTTGTCGTGTCGAGTCCACAGGTGCTACAGGTCTTTAAAGCTACAAATGCAACTGGAACATGCCGTCTGCTTCATGCAGGTGGTCGTAGAGGCACCGCATCCATACCATTCACCTAACTTGTCGTGTTGAGTCCACAGGTGCTACAGGTCTTTAAAGCTACAAATGCAACTGGAACATGCCGTCTGCTTCATGCAGGTGGTCGTAGAGGTACCGCATCCATACCATTCACCTAACTTGTCGTGTCGAGTCCACAGGTGCTACAGGTCTTTAAAGCTACAAATGCAACTGGAACATGCCGTCTGCTTCATGCAGGTGGTCGTAGAGGCACCGCATCCATATCTCCGGTCTTCCACTGTATCAACGCATTAATTGGTATTCTACTTTATTGCATCTCCAATATTTTTTTAAATGTGATATTACATATGCGTTGATCCCGTCTATAAAAGAATGGTGCTTTTCCAATATTCCATTGCATAGGAGGGTAGTGTTAAATTAAGTACATTTCACGTTTCACTTGGTTCGAGTAACCATTATTGGAGGTTTTACTTTTTCATCTGTATTAATAATCTGGTTGGACAAATGACCATCTGATATGCAATACAGGTTTGCTACCAACCTATACCAAGTAAGGGAGTTAAAAGCTGTGAGTATTGTAAATACTAGCGTTCTTCCTATCACTCCTGTAATTTCCTATTGTTATCACTTTTCCTTTTGTTCCTGTTGCTGCTGGCAATGCCAAAATTCCTAAGGTAAAAAAGAAGTAAAAAATTGTATAGATAACTTTAAAGTCATAATTACATCAATTTTACAGGATTACGCTATCAGAGAAACTATTGCGCCAAAGAAGTGTGCAGGCCTCTGGTAAGTAAGTGTTAAGTAATAAAAACATATTTTTCTCATTATGGAATATATAGAACATATTTCTTAAAAATCATATTTTATCAGCTCTTGTAATAGTTATGTAGTTTACTTATTTTAAACAGAAACTTGTTTTTAAACTTGAACCATTATAACGGTTGTTATCAAAATAGATCCATGTTTTGTAAACGGTAGAGAATGGTATTTTGTATGGTCAAATTGTTTCGATCACCTTTCTTCAATGTTCCGCTTTGCTAAAATAGGTCTAAATAAAAAGTAAACATATTTACAAAGAAAATATTAAAATAATTGACACACTTTTTTAATTTTGTTTGTAAAAACAGTTGATTTATGGGGAAACATTTTGATTACACTATCTAATTGTAAGTGCTGTTAAGGTTAGTTACTACGGGATGAGATTAGCCTGGACTGATCCTCTTCACTGCCAAAACACATGAATCTACCAGACTTACTCAACTAAAACCCGTTTACGACTGGTTATATTTACGCTACACCTGACGTAACGGTTCCCTGACTCGGACATGACGAGTGCGGCACTAGCAGCCAGTAAGATCGCGGTTTATACGACACACGGAGACCGTGAGTTCAGCAGTTCGAGACCGAGTCGACGTAAGCCGGATTCTTGGCCGATAACCAAACAGTAAACTGGACGTCTCAGAGGTCGCGGACCCTGTATAAGCCCCAGATGAAAACAGCAGATCTGACAGTTATCCCTGAACCTATTAGCGAATACATTGGATTACTTTCAGTACCTGTCCGAGGGAAGAATCAAAACGGAATTTGGAAATCCCAATAATATCCTTGTGGCACCCGACATCATGTGAGGATATTTTCTTTCAAATCTGTCGAAGAAATAGAGATAGCTCTTTTTAAAAATGCTCAAATACACATCGACAAACAATCTAAAATTAATTTTACTTGGTAATACAAAACAGTATTCTAAGAGTATCTTATACATTATATTTCTAAAATAGGTAATATATCCTGACTGGTCCTGGACTCCAGCTAAATAGTAATATAATATTGAGCATGATTTGAGAGATTTTGTATTACAGACCTGTGTCAATAGAAGCCCATTATACTTTATACTACCGAAGCTGAGAGCCAATTTGTGTTGTATAATAACGAGTTTTCGTCAAATTGATAGAGAATATTCCTAATGTTTAAGGAAAGAAATCCTCAGTTGCGTTAAATCATTTCAAAGTTAAATCAGTATCATCCACCAAGATAAAAAGCGGCTATTTGATTGAAAATGGCGATTTTCAGTCAGTTCAAGTCGTTGAGTGACGTTAATATTAGTATTATTTGGATTTCAATGTTTGATTGTGAGTGTGAAAAGCTAAAAAACTTGTGATCTTTAAGAGATTTATCATTATTTCTTTACACTATTGATATTATTTCGAACCTCACAAAATCTAGCACGAATGATAATAGATTTTTTCTTATGCAACATTTTTCAATCGAGTTTAAAAAACTGAGGTTGTGTTTATGCAATGCTAATTAGCTATAATCTCCCGGACAGGTAGACTTTGAATTTGAAAAGGTTCGTAGGGTAGTAACTTGGTAAAACTGTGTACTCAATTTCAGCAAACGAAGAAAACTTTAAAACCAGATATTGGTTCGGACACCACGTAAAACCTAAAGACTTTCTAGGTGTAGGTCATTGGCCCACTAATTAATGACTTGGCAAGAAACATTTGATCTTTCCAAGCATTTATGTTTATTGAGTGATCGGATTCAAGCTGTAATCCGTTAAGATCATAAAATTAATTCGGATTATAAAATTTAGTGGATCGAAAAGTCAGACAATAGGGGATCACATTAATAGCACTAATAGATTCAAGCCATTATTTATTCAACTAGGTAATTTCCACACAATCGATTCTAGGTGTGGCCTGAGTTAGATTAACAATAGTTACAGTGTAGTTGATAACTCTGGCGTTGTCTAGTTTAGAGTAAGATTGATCAATGAGTTATGAGAGTACTTTAAGTAGTAATGGGAACCGGAGTCGTATTCTGAGAAAATTAAAGTATAAGTACTACAGATACGGAAGGAGAAGAGTGGTTTGGATCGATTACCCAGCTTTCTTGATATATGCTTACAGGATACTGGGGTGTGCAATGAATTAGCTTAGTCCATCACTACACTTTTGGACTGCAATGTACTTTATTTGAGGGTATCATGTTATTATTCGAAATAATTCTCAAACTTGCATTTCCTGTAGGAAATTACATTCAACACTTGCTAGCAAAGATAATATCAAAAATACGTTGTATTACTTGATATAATTATGTCGGACTCCTAGAGGACAAAGGACTGTAATAAAGAGTATTTATAATAATTTACAAAGAACAAAAATAGGTAACATACAATCAAATATTGTTAAACATTCATTGGTACCATCCAATCAAGAACCACAATGCAATACTTGTTAATTCAGCCATCTCCAAAAATAACCTTTTCGACTAATATATAAAAAAAATATCAAAAAGAAATAAAAAAATACAACAAATAAAACACTCTAAAGCAGAATAATTTCAACCGAATTCCTGCTACAATTCTCAACAATAGCATTTAACTAAATATAGAAATTACTTCTGGCCTGTTGTAAAGGCATGTACTACAACTTAAAACCTTCTGGGTTAGCATGACAGTGACTTGTGTATTCAACAAGTAACTATGTTACAGTTTATTTTCTTTTTTCTTTTGTTAATTTAAGTATCTAAAACTAGTATTTTACAGATAATAAATAATAGATATTTATTATCATTAGAAAGCTCATACTCTCTAGATGTGCGTTTTTTGGTTTTGGTATACACACAACTATAAGGCTCTGCCCATGGTCCCAATTTTTAATCTTATGTGATTATTTGTGCTTAGATTTAAAGAGTACGTTAATAAAACGTATGTAATTTTATACAGGCAGTTATTCTCAATCCACTAACTATCGTAATATCAGTTGATTGAAACTTGATGGGAAGTCTTCTGTCTCTGAGAGATCTTTTGAAAGAAGTTTTTCCCTAGGAGTACTCGTTAAGTCTTCTAAGAAATAATAAGACTTATTTTTTGGCTTCGAAACCTACAGCTAAATTTCTCTCGTAGCGTCCTGTAATAGAGTCATATTATTTAGAGCCTACAATAAAAATAGAATTTCTTATGAGTTTTTGGGGTTTTTTAAACCACTCATAAAAAAATATTGATGAAAATTTATAACTACTCCAAAATGTTATGCTAAGCACCGTCTTAATCCCAATCTTTCTGTAGCGAAAAAGAAAGGTAGAGTTCTTCATCTGGCAGCGAGATCATAGAGAGAATTTACGTCGTCCTCTCTATTGAGATCTAGATCCTTGCTTGCCCCTCGTTACATATATCTTGCATCCTTATCGCAAATCTTACTCGCAACGGTATAATTTACTGCCTCCTATGCTGACCGGCCGGTGCAGTGCGGTGCGGTGGTGAAACTATGTTGTCCGTCTGTCGACCAGTCGTACTCTTCCTGCACTGGCTCTCGACCACCACTACTTCTCACAGGCGTTCGTCAGGGCTTTCTGATACTCAGGGGGTATTTTACTGCCTCCTGTGCAGACCGGTAGGTACGGTGGTGAATCTATGTTGTCCGTCTGTCGACCACCACTACTTCTCACAGGCGTTCTTCAGGGCTTTCTGATACTCAGGGGGTAATTAACTACCTCCTGTGCAAACCGGTGGGTACGGTGGTGAATCTACGTTGTCCGTCTGTCGACCACCACTACTTCTCACAGGCGTTCGTCAGGGCTTTCTGATACTCAGGGGGTATTTTACTGCCTCCAATGCAGACCGGTAGGTACGGTGGTGAATCTATGTTGTCCGTCTGTCGACCACCACTACTTCTCACAGGCGTTCTTCAAGGCTTTCTGATACTCAGGGGGTAATTAACTACCTCCTGTGCAGACCGGTAGGTACGGTGGTGAATCTATGTTGTCCGTCTGTCGACCACCACTACTTCTCACAGGCGTTCGTCAGGGCTTTCTGATACTCAGGGGGTATTTTACTGCCTCCTGTGCAGACCGGTAGGTACGGTGGTGAATCTATGTTGTCCGTCTGTCGACCACCACTACTTCTCACAGGCGTTCTTCAGGGCTTTCTGATACTCAGGGGGTATTTTAACTACCTCCTGTGCAGACCGGTAGGTACGGTGGTGAATCTATGTTGTCCGTCTGTCGACCACCACTACTTCTCACAGGCGTTCGTCAGGGCTTTCTGATACTCAGGGGGTATTTTACTGCCTCCTGTGCAGACCGGTAGGTACGGTGGTGAATCTATGTTGTCCGTCTGTCGACCACCACTACTTCTCACAGGCGTTCGTCAGGGCTTTCTGATACTCAGGGGGTATTTTACTGCCTCCTGTGCAAACCGGTGGGTACGGTGGTGAATCTATGTTGTCCGTCTGTCGACCACCACTACTTCTCACAGGCGTTCGTCAGGGCTTTCTGATACTCAGGGGGTATTTTACTGCCTCCTGTGCAGACCGGTAGGTACGGTGGTGAATCTATGTTGTCCGTCTGTCGACCACCACTACTTCTCACAGGCGTTCTTCAGGGCTTTCTGATACTCAGGGGGTAATTAACTACCTCCTGTGCAGACCGGTGGGTACGGTGGTGAATCTATGTTGTCCGTCTGTCGACCACCACTACTTCTCACAGGCGTTCGTCAGGGCTTTCTGATACTCAGGGGGTATTTTACTGCCTCCTGTGCAGACCGGTAGGTACGGTGGTGAATCTATGTTGTCCGTCTGTCGACCACCACTACTTCTCACAGGCGTTCTTCAGGGCTTTCTGATACTCAGGGGGTAATTAAATACCTCCTGTGCAAACCGGTGGGTACGGTGGTGAATCTATGTTGTCCGTCTGTCGACCACCCCTACTTCTCACAGCGTTCGTCACTCGTTCTTCAGTGCTTTCTGATACTCAGGGGGTATTTTACTGCCTCCTGTGCAGACCGGTAGGTACGGTGGTGAATCTATGTTGTCCGTCTGTCGACCACCACTACTTCTCACAGGCGTTCTTCAGGGCTTTCTGATACTCAGGGGGTATTAACTACCTCCTGTGCAAACCGGTGGGTACGGTGGTGAATCTATGTTGTCCGTCTGTCGACCACCACTACTTCTCACAGGCGTTCGTCAGGGCTTTCTGATACTCAGGGGGTAATTAACTGCCTCCTGTGCAGACCGGTGGGTACGGTGGTGGATCTATGTTGTCCGTCTGTCGACCACCACTACTTCTAACAGGCGTTCTTCAGAGTTTACTGATATTCAAGGGGTCATTTAATGCCTCCTGTGATGACCGGTGCGGTGAGGTGCTGTGGTGAAACTATGCTGTCCGTCTGTCGACCAGTCGTACTCTTCTTGCACTCGATCTCGACTACCACTACTTCTGACAGGCGTTCTTCAGGGCTTTGCTGATACTCAGGGGGTAATTTAATGCCTCCTGTGTTGACCAGTCGTTGCGATGTTGAAACTATGTTGTCCGTCAGTTGACCAGTCGTGCTGCTAGGGTAAAAACCCTAAGTTTCCGTATACATATACAATTTATGTCGTTAAAAAGCGATCGTACAATAAAATATATGCATTAAATTAATAAATCAAAATATAGGGTATTAAGCATTTGGCGTTAGAAAATGTATTATTAGTTCCAGTATTTGTATTTGAACCGGTTTTATGTTAACTACTACGAGTTAAGAAAACATAGGTTTAATCTTTTATTAGTGTCATGAAATTTAGTAACCACCATTACAATATTGCAATGGCTATGAAAACTATTACTTAATTAATTTTAATCCTAAAATGAAATAATCATCAATAACATAAAAAGTAAGAAAGTAATAAATTCACAGTAATTTTTTGTTTGAATACGTTATGAGAAAAAGGCAGTGAAAAATTACTAATCCAAAGTACGTTTTCGGTACAAAATGTTTTCCATTGAACATAAAGGAGCGGTGGCAAGAAGAATCGCATAACCATAGTGAGAAGGTGTAAACAAACATCATCTCAGTTATTGATGGGCACTCTTTATCATCTGCTCGGCCTCCATTTGTCCAGAGTCTGCACCATATGACGCCCCGCGCAATATATTGTCTTCGCATGCAAATGACAACTGGTGTGGAAACAGGTGTTCCTTGCCTTCTCAGAGAGATAACTTGTTGGGTTTCACATTAATAAGCTTTGTGAATACCGTATTAAAAAAGTTCATATTCCACTAATTGGATGCTAATTGCTTTTTGTCTGCCCGGATAAAAAATAGGGATACAGTCATGATGTATTAAAACTGTGCTTTCTAGCTTTGTGAATATCCAGAGTCAATAATCTCCATTCTAAACATTCGTTCCTGTCCGAAGGTGACCTGAGAACTGCATAACGGGTTCTTGTAAAGTTACTGATCCTGATTAACCCGGATGTATCCAGTAAGCTAGAGATTCCATCGGTAGGCGCTCCAGAATCGTTCAGTGACATGTGTCAGGTGATCTAGAGGAGCACCAGACCTGTTTATTATTGGTCGTGTCTAGTAGAGTAGTCTTTTGACAAGCCTAATTAGAAATATTGGATCTGTAGTGGCATATATGGAGTACCTTGTTGACTGGATAGGAAACTCTAGTGACTTCTAAAGGTATTATGTCAACTTACAGACACCATTAAGCTTCTTTACTGTCTACCTGCGCAGACCTTGTTAACTGCTCCAGGTCAAAACATACGGGTGGAAGATTAATGATCACGGCACCAATTGCGTTCCCGTTCCAAATATTGGTCTATTGCACACAGTCAACTCACTTCTACGTTTTAGAGTATCATATATTGAAAAATAAATCATATAAATTGAAATAAAGTGGAAGAAAAGTTAAGACTTCGTATATTGTCTATAAAATAAGGATTGTTTCAATATATTACACTAGATATTTAACTTTTAGATTGATAAATACAAACAAATGTAATATAATGTACACTTTATAATCGCTATAATAACTTTGTTCGATTCTATAGAACTTTTTAAAACGTCGAATGCGGATTGGCTCTGTTCGCAAAATACTCTTTTTGCAGCTAAGCAGATGGCAGTGAACTCTGTCGGAACGATGTGTAAAGTAGCAATTGTAGCTCTTACTGGCACAGTACCGAGAGTAGGAGTGAGCGAGACACTCGCCTGGGTCTCTCGGTGCTTACACGTTTGATTTGTCAGCCATTAGTTGCTGAGTGGGTGGAGAACCACCGCGCCGCGCCGCCTCGGTGTAAACCCGACAGGTTACTGCCGGCATCCGGCACGGTACTTTACCGGAAATTGTTAGCGCTCTTTGGATAGAAGGTACACAACTTCAGAGTATGTAGCCACCCTTTGATAGTCTTCTTGTTGCCACCGGAGCAATACTAATATTGAACACTATCACTAAATTAAGTGGATTCCAAACCACTTAGCTATCGCAATTCTGGCCGGTCTACAAGAACAAGTTCTCCGAGCAGTTAAACTTTCAACCACTTCACCTCTTGGCAGCGTCACTGCTATTTAAGTAGGCTGTACCTGTTAAAGACCATTTCCTTATACGACTATCAGTGCCTTGTAAAGTCAATAAAATCCTACCAATTTTAATTTCAATTTTATTGTTATTCTATTGAGCTATGGACGTGCAATTTTGTTCTTTGTAACACTGTTGGCACGGCAGCATATTTTAAAAGAATTGTGAAACACCAGAACTTCGAAGTAGCACTGCAGTTCTCTAAATAAACGATCAAGGATTCAATTCCCGGAAAGGTCGATACAATTTCGCAGATGGTTTTTAAATCAGATTTAAAAATTATTTCTATGTCAATTAAAATAAATTAACATAGAAAGAACCCCTATAAAATATGCTTAAACGCCTCATGGCATAACTAAGTACGTTCTTGCAAACGTGATTTTTTAGATATTTTCCACAGTCATATTTCTGCTATAAAATGTGTACTAACACCGTGGACGCAGAGCCACAGACATTGTGGTTAGTCTAAAGTAGGCCCAGATGCGTTTTCTAGTCAAAAGAGCATTAAAGGACAATTAAAGGGCGATTTATTATGTGCGGTTTTTAGTAAACTAAAGTTACATGTCCATAATACAAAAAGCCTAGAAATTGGTTGCATAATTCTACTACTTCTGATTTTTTCATTATGAACAGAAAGATCTTGAAGGTTTTGACCCTTCCAGCAATCGAACGGAGAAACGTCAGTTATAGTCTGAAACACACTCGCTCGTTGAAAGTACGGTGTCCGAGCGGTTACAAACTGAGCTCTGGTTCAAAGCTATAAATTATCTTGTTATGGGAATACTCGTGCATGTAAAGTATATTAATATACTATTTCCAATCTATAATAGTTCTCTGTATATGCTTCTCCATTTCTACGCCGTGTCTAGCAATCTATCAGGAATGAGTAAGAAATAGAGTGGAAGGTTAAAGGAACTCTCTTTTTGCTGAAAAACCTTCCCCTCTGAGTAACCTTCCTCTCCATCAACGCACTTGTGGTCTTATCATCTCTCAAACAAATTAAGCCGTTAGCTCCAGCGAGGAGAGAAAATTGGAACTATTACCTGGCCTGTAATTATCAGTGGGTTGTTGAGTCATCTTCATGAGTCAATCCACAGCCACACTTGTGCAAGCGAATACGACTCCACAGCTATTTGTATGGTTGTAGCGTGTACGCTGCTTTACTATAAATGTAACCGGTGTATATCTGGTTTTTTTCACTTATAAAATATATACCTACTAAAGGTGGGGAACTAGGCACAACTTGAACAGACATTGATTCTGTGGTACAAACACACCTAATTGCGAGAAATATTTTCTCAATATTTGGATTTTTATAAAAAATTAGTTTAATTTTTAATTAAATTTTATAGTTAGTTGTTTTTTTAGTTAAACTCATTCAACCTAATCTGTCCGAGATAACTGTGTAGTTAGTACGCTACACGTACGGTAAGAAGAAATAATAAAAATTGAATAATTTTTAACAGCATGTTGCCCTTATCCGCAAAGCCTCTTCAGGGTTGATCTCGTAGTTTTCACAATTCAGACGACTGGTAAGTTGAAGTCCACGTCTGCTGCTTACAGACAATGGCACGTAAATATAAGAAGCATGACGGGGAACACGCCGAAACTGCAAGTGCTAATGCAGAGGTCGTGAAGTTTGGTCACATAACTTTTAGTATGAGATATGTTCGAATTAGGCTTAGATATACTGGTCGATTTATTCCTAAGATTTACAACATTATATACTCTATTTCATTAATTCCCTTTTTCTTACATCAACATTTTTAACAAACATCAACAAAGATTTGGATGAACATGTTTATAAGTAGAGTATGCTAAATCAAAATCCTTCCTTACGAAGCAATTGATGACCAGAATGAAAGCTTCGAGGACAAAGTCGACGAGATTCTTAGAGAAGCCCTCTATTGTAGAACTGTAAGTGAATACGTGCCGCTGTACTCGCCACCGCACTGCTGACCCGAGGTGTCGCTGCCTTACTCGTGGAAGGAGGACCGGTCATATGTTACGTTCGACACGGGGACTCGCGTGACTGAGCACGGCAACACAATACGGCACGAACACAGCTCCCTAGCCTCTGGGTACGGTAGCGTGGAGCTACAACTACTTGGGGAGCCTCAGGCAATGTGCGAACGAGGCTATGCGATCTGCCTGTATAGAGCTCCTCCGTTAATAAACTGAAGGAAATATACCAAGTTCAGCCAAATAAACTAGTATTCTTCTATAGCCATGTTCCACAGCCTTAATTTTTTAGAGTAAATAGAATATTTTTCTAACTTTTATATGTCGCTTTGTACATAGGTTCTTGTTCAAACAGACACTTCTATTTGGGGCAAACATGGATGTAAGTATTAAGGGTGTCCCATTACTCAGTTAATCTTTAGTAGAACTTTTACTTTAGTAGAACTCTTAATTAAGTATGTCTCTATATACGTAATTTTAGGTTAAAATGCACTATTCATAAAAAGTGTTGCTAATGTATTTTTTGCACAGATATTTGTATTACTGGAGCCTAACAGTTTGCAAAGTATTAAAATATTAATCTACGTATTTCTAATGGCGGCAATTCCCAAATTGAGTCAAACATCACGATAATATTGAGACAAAGGAGTTATTTTCTATTGAAAACTTATCATAAAAATACAACATTACACTTATTATTGGTGGTTCGTTCAGTTTTAATATCCTTGAATAAAAATAGGGGCCGTACATATATATTTTGATGGCAATATAACTGAGCAAACTATTTTACGTGGTTTATAATAACTACGTGGTGCTCAATTTACATATTATTTTGAGGTTGTAAAGTGATTTCATCTGTTGAGTGCATTTTTCAGTTATTTAATGAGGATCGCACTGAAAAAGGTCACCAAAAACTGTACCACGTACTCATTTGTCCTTTATCAGTTTTATTACACTACAATCTAAGTATAGTTATTATCGTGATGTTTGAACAAGAAGAAAATTAATTTACATAAATCTGAGAGAATCAGGGAGGTGGTTTTATTTACTATTCCTTTCATGTCTATCATATTAAACAACTATTTATAGTTATAGAAACATTCATGACCATAAATGGTTCTTTTATTTAAAACAATAAATATGAGTGCTGGACGTATTGATCTCTAGATTACGCTATAGATTAGATCAAAGAGGGCATCTAACATCTAGCACGTTTGTAAGACACATAAACCCGTCATCCTGAATGGCAGAGTTAGCCAAGCAAGACTTGACGGCCACATCAAAGCTATATCAGTGCTATTTTAATCTGCAACATGCCGTGTCAAAGGTTAGTTATGTGAGTCAGCTCAGCAGGACCGTGCTCGTTGTGTTCTGTTATTGTTCATATATAAATGCCCAGGTCTTATCTCCAGTCGACCCTGTCACTCGCCGATATATCTGCGGGCTGAGCTGTCTGCGCCAGGACCTTTCTCTGCTCCTTATTCTCTCGTGTACAGGCCCTTTGACAAAAATAGCTATGTTTGGTGTTTGGCCTACAGTAGTAAAATACAGGGAGTGAGTCAGTCATGAATCCTTGAATATCTAAGCTTGTAAACTTGGTTTATTACATGCATTTACATTAATTGATATTATTTATTGGTAGCGATTACACTTCAACCTCGGGTCAAGCTTTGAAACAGATTTACTTCAAGGAAACTTCGTAAATTAATATTTTCATGACTGATTCCAGGATGTCTGTATAGTATGTTCCTAAAGAGTAAGTGCGAGCTGTGTAGTCGTAGTAGCACGACGATGTCATACAATGTCAGTGATCCATACGACTGGAGTTTTAAGTGTGGGTCACGGCTAATCTAAAGAAGTGGGTTCATAAAAATATATGTGATGAGATAACTTAATTGAAGTCTCTGAAATGAAATTAACAAAAGCAGGACACTATATCAGAATTTCTAATGGTCATTTTAGTGACCTTAATCCTCAAAGATGGTTGCATACATTCTTTTGGCCTAAATTTGTTACCCAATAACACACTCATTGCAGATTACAAATTGCCAAACGTGATACGAGTTTTAAATAAATAGATGAAAGCAGACTATTAGGACCTAATGTTGATCTATTGGCCTGGTAACTGATCAAAATGTACTTGCTATCGACGCAATGACCCACGTTGAAGCCCACAACTCTCCCAAAAGTGCTGTCATCAGGAAGATGCGACTGATCATCTCAGAATTTGAGGATATTTGAAGACACTGTAAGTCATAGTCTTTCAGAACCAGTTTTACTACGTAAAAACATGTCAGCCAGAGATAGGTTTTCCACAATACTGATCTCTGATCTAAGAGGTAAATGATGACAATGCGTTGTTCAGGTAAGCATGCTTATAGTTAGTTCTGCTCAAAGCTCCGAACTTCAATTGCTTGCAGAAATGTCAATAACTGCTACTTATCTTCGCCGTAATCTCGCAGTTTAGATAAGCATTACCGGTTAGCATCCTCTTACAGTCCTCTAAATGTGACTTGATGCGAAAAGATTAGATTGGAATACAAAGGAGGGGTTTCTGTCAGTAACTTCAAGGAGTTGTAAACGCCTCATTATCATGGTTAGGAGGATTATTAACAGTTCCCAATCGGAAGCAACAAATCTTTAAAATCCTGTCACAACAAGAAGAATGAATACCTAGAGATTAACATTAAAGAGATTAGATTAGCATATCTCGTTCTAGTAAACAATGGTTAATCAATATTGAATGTACAATAATAATAAGAAGAACTACATTTTATACGCAGCTACTTATATTCATATAATAATACGTATGTACACAATAATTAAAATGATTGCACCAAGATTCATTCAGAGGGTACTGATAAATACACCAGGACAACCATTAGATAATGAATTAATGTAATTAACTTCAAATGTACAGGTTTATATCTCACGATTGTTAACTGCACCGACATTTTACATTTAATTTGTAACTACGAGTAATTATTATCATAGTGATTTCAAATGCACCAAAAGTAGGTGTAGTTGTACGGGTGTTTTTTTTTTTTTTTTTTTTTTTTTTTTTTTTTTTTTTTTTAGTAAAATTGTATGTAAAATTTTTTTATCTATCCATGAAATAAGAAAAACTAAAAATCTCTTGATACAAATGTTACTGTCACCACCAAGTGTTAAATATTAGAAGAGACATGATTCTAAGCTTCAAACATTCTTTACCGGAAACCCGAGACCCGGGTAACCAGGAGGGTTCTCTTCTGGTTGATTTATACCTGCAAATAGATTCTATACTGGGTAGAACAAAAACCGATGAGTCACTTAAATCTGAGAAAACCGATGGATATCTAGGAGCTGCACATGTAGAGATATTGCGGTAAAAACGGATGTCACTGGGCCTAGTTTACTGCACGAAATGACTGTTGAAGTGGGTGCGGCTCCCTTAATGTTACAGGTTTATGAGACTATAAGAGGCTGGAACAAGGTAACCTCGATTTTCCAAGGTGACGTGACTGAGATAATTCCCAATATCCTTATTCTTGGTATCTTGAGGGAATACTGCTACTACCCCCAAGCTTACTATCTTGGATATCCACGAGGGAATAACCCTTAGGTGTTTTAAGACTAAGTGCAATGATGGGTTTTCTCATTTTCTTGTTCTAACTGTACAAACCAAATGCTTTTCCTATTATTTAATTACACTTAACGAGAAGAATGACTACATTGCACCCTATATGATTTTATAAGTACGTATGTAATGAGTGGAGCGCAAAGTAATTAAAACTAACAATAATATAAATTGACTTATTATTTTTAAAAGTATGCATCCAGACAATACAAAATATGATTTACTGACGTTTATTACATGTTTAAGACTCTTTACCGTGACCTCACGGACCTATAAAACTGTATAATAAGACACTTAGCTGCTGTTGTATTTTGCATCGGATTTATTAGGCTGAGTTGAATACGCCCCGGAGATCGTATCGAGTAAAAAACCCTCAATTGACCCTTGGTCTGCCATCGATACTGCCGATAAGCTAATAACCCTCTCAGGCCCGGTGGCTGGCATTAGTCCTGATCAACACTTACCAGTCCTTATCAGATAAGGTAACGGCGCGGCGGCCGACCTCGTAATTTGTCCACGGAATCTTATCAAAGACAGATGCGACGTAGCGATATTGCCGATATTGCTGATTTACTGCGCCCAATTATTTGCAATGTATGTGAAATTGCCGGGACCGAATCCATTATCTTTGCGAATTATGTGATTCAATTGTGATAAGCGGTAATGTGTGTGATCGGGTTTAAGCTTTATGTTACAACATTATGTGGGAGTAGGTGGACTGTAATACAGAATAGTAATGGAAGGCTCTCTTACTATGCTGTAGAAGATTGTAGTTAGAAATGAATCAATCCAGATTATATCATATTTATCTCGGGGCAGTGAAAGCCAATTGAGCAAAGTGAACGAGCACGAGTATACCACAGCTACTGGCGCAAGAAAATAATTATTTTTTATAGTAATCTATCTGAAACGATCATATCTATAAGGCTTGTCGGCCATTTATATTATTATAGTGATCTGGTTCGTGATTATTACAAACTATTAATAATATACGATAGGAATACGCCACACTAAGTGTCGAAAACGCCCTTCGGCGAAGTTTAATGCTAACTCCCAAATCTATAGTTTGTTTCATTCTCGAAATTTAATATCCTAAGGCGAGACAGACAGATAATCATTAAGGCATTTTCATATCCTCCCAGCAGACATTAGAAATTTGTGTCAGACTACTGTGAAGACTCAATGCATCTCAATGGTTCAGCGAACCATGATTGGACATGTATCATAATATAACTCATTCTTGTGTATGTAGAACTCATTCTTGTTCATTTAAAAGTCTACAGTTGAAATCTTTCTCAGTGAAAATTAAACGCAATGGTCAAATAATAAATGTTCATGTGAGCTAGCGAGGGTGCTACAAAGCAAGCGTGCGCTGAAGTCAAATCTTGCCTTAACTTTTAAAATTTATATTTAAACATTTTATTTTTACTCTATGAATAATAATTTCACATGTTAAAATCTCATATGAATGTAATCATACTGTTACTTATTTTGCTATTCTATCGTCACCATCTTGGTTCACCATAAGAGTAGTGTAAAAATATTCACCAACGCCTAGCTAAACCCTTTAGATTGGCATGCAACATCATCTAACACAGAATTGCTTATACATAAATTAAATTTCAGTCAAAGGTCTATAGGTCAGTTAATTTTTGAGATAACATGCGAACAGATAGACAGAAATGAGATTTGTCCAGCCTTCGCTAACGATTAACGAATAAATTGTGTTTGGGTGTTTACAGATCTTAACAGCATGTTTAAAATGCATTTTTGACTATGATACCTTAAGTGGTTTTGGTTTTTGCCAGGTTTCCTACAATGGATTTCATCCGGAAAAAGATCGGAATTTTATTTTAATGGTTTGGTATAATTCTGAAGTTTTTATATTTAGCTGAGTGTTAGTGTAGCTTCTTATTAAGTTTTGCAAACATAATTTCGCCATAATCGTCATTCTCTCAGCCGAAAGTCCAAACAAGTAGTTGAACTATAACTTGAAATTTTGCAGGAGATATTTCTGTATTTCTACGTAGATGATCTCGATTACTATGTATATCCTTCAATGGGAGTTTTCTCATTCGGTGAGGATGACGTCAAGGACACGTTCATGACGACCACACACTTCCCCTAATATAAACAAAACTACTACAAGAGACTATGAGCCCCACTATGCAGGCAAAAGTTCAAAACCGTAAGATACGTCTTTTTTGGAATGGATTATGAAGCGCAAGTCACCACAACAAATTTTATTTTCATTAAGTAGTTTATAAACTTATAGTTAAAAATATAAAAGTTACTAAGAATAAAAAAAAGTACCCAATAACTTAGGAGTCAAAATCTGGAACAATCTCAATTTTATCGATGAGAATGTCATCAGATGATCTGATAAAATAAATTGGTTCAATGCTTTATTTGTAGGCTGAACGGAAGATCTGCTCTAAAAACAGGGTCTACAAGAGAGACTTTTACGGTCTCAAAAATGTTAGTAACATTTTGATAAATTGACTTCTAAAATATAAAACTGGTGTAAAAGACCTGACTTCTTTATTTCAAGCAGTGATTTAATTAGTTGAACGATTAGATGCAGCTATGCTGCCAAGATACAGTATGGGGACAATGAGGGCATGATACGCTATAACAAAGTGGTTCGGAGAGCATTTCATTTAGCGGAAAGATATCAATATTATACCAGTAACTGTGCATGGGGGAGGTTCAAGAGTGGCATCTTACTCTGAAGTAATTTACATCCTTTCACGCTACAGAGCTGTTTATTCCGAGTATCGCAAGTTGTCGGCAGTAAAGTGTCGGAACCCGAGGCGACGGTTCTTCACTTACGCACGGAACTAATGGACGATAAATCAATCGTTTAAGCACCCCTGCCAAGAGCTATTTTTCAACCGATAATATACCATTAGATATAACCAGTATAGTGGTCGCACCTGATCACTTTACATTCCACATTTTTGTACAAAACACAAATCGAAACATTACAGTAAAAGGATTTTAATAGGAATGTAAATTCTGGAATGATGCTGGTACTCGTTATACCGACGGTACTATTAAACTCGCCGGTTACCACATGTAACAGTTGTAATACTGTTTGACCCCACTCAATACTTCCTGTCCTGATAATTATCCTACGGGTCATGATGAGTCGAAGCAAGCAACTTTCCCTTCAAGAAAAAAAAACCAAAGTCTTTATCTTCTCCAAGCTATCAAGCATCACAGAAACTCCAAACCATCTAAATGACGGAAATACGGTTCAATATATTCTTATAAAATATAATCATAATCACGATGATACAAATAATATTATTTGTTTGTAAAAGTACAAGACACTGTAGTTAGATTATAATTCTACGAACCTATAAGTTAGAAAAGAAAACTCCCCATAATGAACATTTATATTTCAAATTTCATCAATGGGTATTTCATTTTTATGTATAATTGTAATAATATGTCTGTTTAGTAATATTTTATTTATTTGATACTCCTATTATGAATGATACTAGAAGTTTAATAATGATTGTGTCTTGTTAACTTTAAAGAGAAGAACCGTCACCTAAAATTGCAACCAGATTCCATATTATTAGATACATTGTTTAGATTTGCGCCAAAGCTAAGGGTTATTACCTTAGATTACATAATTCATCATGGACTGCAACATCTTGCAACACGAATTTCAAAAGTCCCTGCCCTTCTCATTCGGCTGGGCTCTTACAAGTAGATCATTCGTGATCCCTGTTGGTTGTTGGGCAACTCGAGTCACGGCCCAACCAGAGCACATTCCCCAGGTGTGAAATGCATCATTACACTCCGCGTGAGCCTTGATGGGCTAGCCCCTTTTAGTAATGGCATTGGGAAGACTTCTGGATCAAATATCTTGTCATTAAGGAAACTTTTTACATCAGAGTTGTTTATTAAGGTATTGACCGATCAATATTGAGGAATAATATTTTTAATGCCACACAAGAAATAAAACGTCATTATACGTTCCATCCTCTCCTTCTCCACATAATTGAGTGACTTTGGGATTGGTCCCTTGTTAATTGAAATACGTTCAATGATTTCAGTTTCAATACAATGTTAACGTCTTGTATCAGTGGAACTTATTTCAGTTTTAATTCTTTTTTGGGCAGGGTATTGCTGATAATTGACACTGTCAGAATTATGTACCTAAATGTATACATGGTAAGTAACATAGTTACTGTTAACCAGTAGTGCTAGCTAGTTTATAGAGTGCCTGTGCTTTCTCACTCCAAACAAGCTAGTTTAAAAAACAACGTAAATAATTGTATACCTTGTTTATAATACTATGACTATAACTGTATTATGATCAACTTGAGAGTAGATCAGTACGTTTAGAGGTTTCATAAGCACAATTGTAAGCATGTTAGAATGATTGTATGGTAACCATAAGAGGAAATAGTCTCTGCGTGCTTTAAAAGCTATGCGGATGAGCATCTCACACACGCTTTCATCAGTTCGGCTTTTAAATTTGACAAATTGGTTTGATCATACTTAGGAAACTGCAATAAAATGAAAACTAATAAACAAGTTTATAATATACATATATCCAAGAAATACAATTTTAATTTTAAAGAAGTACAATTTAGTAAATATAGCAGACTAATTAACTGATTATTACGGTTTGATTATTCAGAGACCTCAGGCCTTTGCGATGACTTATTGCTGCCGTTCACAAGTGTGTCGGTTGGAGACGGAATTTAAAACTACGATTTACTTAACTGTAGCTTAAAATAAGCTTTAAACTCGCGGTCACCGGCACTTAAAATTAATAACGACTCAGTTTGTTTCTACTCACCCCCTTGGCCTGGAAAATCTGACAGAACTTGTCCAGAGAGATGTGCTCCTCGCCACACAACACATAGGCCACACTTTCGAGCTGCTCTGCCAGGTCTATCTGCTTCTCGTCCCTGAACACACAGACATCAAATATTGTTTGCACATTCCATAGTTTACATCATAATATGCAAATATGCACTTTTCACATCACTTACGACGTCTCAGTTCTTTATTGTTTCTCTTATTGAAATCTAATAAATTAAAAAATCCAAATTTTTCAATTTAAGAGTGTGACCTTGTTACAAATTATGCGTTAAATTTACCAATACTGACAGACATTTAAAATTATCCTGCAGCACAATCAGAACAAGCAGATTCCACATACAAGAGCAATAATGAAATATGACGTTGAATAGAAACTAAATTTTAATGTTGTTTTTTTTATTATGTCATATCTTAAAAAGCTGACACGGTAAAATTAATATTTAAATTTCAAAATCTGGTGATTAAAACTTTGAAAAATATATGAATTCTTACACCGAAAAAGTTTTGCAAAAGTACGAGTTTAATACCGTTTTACTCTTTCTATGAAGCTAAAATCTAAATATATTTTTACGAAAACCTTGTTCTTCTTTAAAACAAAAATATCTAAAAGCTGTCTTAAAAATATTAATATAGATTAAATCAAATATATTTTTATGTAGAGTTGAAAATTTGACCCCATTCTGCTGATTTCATTTAAAATGAATACTACATTTTATGTTATTTAAACTAAAACCGTAAACAAAAACAACATTCGCAAGAGAGAGGAGGCGATCGCTTATACGCCGCTACCAATGTTTCCAGGCAGGTTATTTAAATGAAAAAGCAAATAAGTTTACTGTTGATTTCTTGATATCAATGCTATACCTCGTTATTTTTAAGTATTTCCTCTTGTGACGAAACGTAGCCCTACAAATGGCCTAAGTGGTTCAAATCTATTTTGAAACGGACGAAAATTGTCTTTTTATATGCAGGCCAACTTAACCTTTCGAATGTAAGTCATAAAGACGGAATGGTGCAGATAGCACTAAGTGGATCATACTGTTTCACATCGGTCACAATCCGTAACCGTGTGGCTATAAGATTTATAGGTGACAGCCAATCGGAGGTGAGCTCTATAAATCCTTTATTTTAATGTTCAGGGGCGTGACTAGGTATTGGCTGGTCCCCGGTCAGTTACAGATTCGAGATCCAACTTTACTAAACTGAACTCTTTCCTTCTAGACGTTCTACCCCCCCCCCCCTCCTAAACTCACGACATTCCCAATACTAGTTACGACTCTGTTACTTAACGATAAGTGTTGGCCCGCCTTCATGCCTATCTGCCTATCGTCTTATGCGCTTATCACAAATAGCCTCTGCGCCCACCGACCAACGACCTAGTCTGTACCTTATCGTGCCCCATATCACTGTTCCTGTCGGTGTTGCGATACCAGAGACTTGTAACACCGGCCGGAACACACTCGTCAACTGATAGGAGAAGACGAGCTCTAAGTGTTTCTAATGACCGGATGTTTTATAAAGGAATGTCTTCATTATAGTGCTTTAACTCTAGTGGGATACATATTTATTTACGCACTTGCCATTTTCTTTCGTTTTGGACATAAATATTACAGAAACCTTAAAAATGTTAATTATATCCTAACCCTAATGTTCTAAGTATATTGCACTTTGAATTAATTTAATAATCCTTTTATCACAGCAGTATAAATTAACTTTTACCATTCAAGTATTACCATGAAATAAATATAAGTATCACAAATTGAACAGCAAGTTGTAAAACTGAAGTGACTACAATGATAAAGAAACCTAACTTACCTAAGTAAATTACAATAACATCATTAACTTAAAATGAAAATAGTAGCTATAACCAAAATACATGGAAACTTCTCACAGTAACTCTGTGGTAAGTACTAGTGATGTGAAACATCTCCACACTCAATCCTGTCCCGTACGTTCAGGACGCGTGTTTATCCAGGACGCCTCCAATAGAATCCAAAAGTCTAGCACGAAAAGTACAGTGTACTAGCATTTTGTGAGGTAAGTTTTAATAATTTAAAAATCCAATCTGTGCACTTTACTTTATCTGACTTTTCCACAAATTTTTAGGTAAAACCTCCAAATAGATTTCTTGATCGTACATTGGTCCAATTCTAAAAACATTTAAGTATTACCACACTTGGGACAGTCCTTTGCCATTACAAAAGTTATTTGTCCCGGCGGAGCAAGTACTTTTTGTGATTCAATGTTTATAGTTTTATATATATATATATATATATATATATATATATATATATATATATATAAGTTTCTTTGATTTAGATCAAATCTAAAATTTTAAAATATTATATACTAAAAATAACCTTAAACATTGAAAAGGAGACAATAAATAATACTTCATAACTGGCAAATAATATTATATAATTATAAAAAAACGCCTCGCTGTGTACCAACAGAAGTACGAAGTTGTCATCAACAACTTGACATTAGTATCTAGTTAACGCGTGTTTGTTTGAAACGATTGAGTTATTATTGGTGCATACATATTTATATGTCATTTCTTGTTACATAAATACACTAATAAATCAAGCAGGCGCAGGAGCACATTCTTGAAGTACGAGATGTTGGATTGGAAGAAGTAAAAATGCCCAGACAATCTTTTTGTGTTGCTGAATCCTGTTATACTCGCTACGACGCCTTTTCAGATTAAGACATTGACATGGACGAGCTAGACAATAACATTTCAGATCTTGTTTAAGCTGGAATCCTGAAAGTGATGATTAGTATTAGGTCTGCGAAGACCAGTCAGGTGACAATGTTCAACAAGTACCGTCTTGACTCCAAAGGAGGCAGATCTATGAAAGTGATGGTGTCATAAACAACACGTACTCTGTGATAATGGGAGCCTAGTGCTGTTCTTAGAGGCTTGTATAAACTCCATTGTACTATGTTAAAATCCTATATTAACGATGCCTAGTAAAGACGACTGATCAGACGATACTACAATATTGGAGAAGATCACACCAGGGTGTAGTACAATAATCTTAAAGAATATAGTTTAGAGAACATTTTTTACCGTCTCAAAATCATGGTTATGAAATGACAAATCATAACTTAACTTAAGATAAAGTCAAGTTAAACGTCTTAAGTTAAATCCAAGATAAAGGAAAGGTAAATTTAGGAACTTGATTTCAATATGTGAGCAGTGTGTTTTGGATCAATTGGTCAAGGACTTGAATTATAGTGGTAGAATATTAAAAAGCATTTATTTGTGCCTGTTTAAAATACGAAATCATTAACACAATCAGTGTCAAATTATCCTACAGAAAGGTGGAGTCTTGTTTACAAAGATATTTGAAGAGTTGCGGCTCTTCAGCAAATAATACGTTAATGTAATTAATATATTCTACGTCAGTGATTCATATATTAAATAGGAAGTGGTACAGGTAGGCACACCGGACACGGTATAGGATATAAAATAGATCCAGTTTAAAAAATAATTTTCACGAAATTTCAAAATTTATCAGTAAATCCAACCATATTTATTAGTAAGTTACCAGATTATCCGATTAAATTTCAATCCGATTTGAAGTTTCCTAAAATGACAGTTCAACAATATCAAGTTGCTGTGTTTAAAAAACTACTCTCTGTATGTAATATTCACTTTCATAACATAGACAATTAAATTTTATGCAGGACTAAAGCAGTAAGTAATCTTCAGAACGGCAAAGTAGTACGCTAACAATAAAATCCATTCAATTTCTGTATATTTAATACTATATTTCTTATCTTTTTAATTTAAACCTCGTATTGTGAAAAGTATTTAATGAACTCAATACATTTCATTGTCAAAAACCACGAAATTCTTTTTCCTGACCACTTTATCAAGATTTCTCGGTAGAAATCCATCTGAAGCCAACAAATAATTTTACGGCGGGTCCAAGCGTACCAAACGAACTCACAGAGGCACCAAATCACTGTTATGTACTTTGGACGTAAATGTTGTCAACTCAAAAATATAACAGCCTAATTGGCCTAAATTGAGCCATTCTAATGTCGGCGGTAATGACCACGTGGGGGCTTTACGGCACAATTCGATTAATGTGCCAATTACACGGCGTCCCACAACAGCCAATCCCACGGCCGCCAAAACCTGCAATGGCCAAATGTACTTATGGGTTGAAAGGCTATAGCACTGTAATTAGATATAGGTTTTATACATTTCTATCTTCAAAAACTATTATAAATTTCAAAGAAAAGCTTATAGAATCAATAAGCTAATAATAATCAATACAAATTTACTTTAAGTAATTTAGTTAATAATTCTGGTATTACAGTAATTTTTTTAACAGTGTTTATGCAATTTTAAAAATTGTGCATTGTAACTTATATTTTAACAAACAACGTGATTTATAGCTAGACCAAATATCTAGGTTTTACTGTCGTACATTCATTAGTTTTGTGCTCTCTTTTTTATTTAAAACAATTAACATGAGATGTCGTATACAGTTTTAATTTATTTTGTTTTTAAACTAAAAACTCAGTAGCAACTAAATACAATGACCTATAAAACACTAATATTCAGTTGAACCCCTCTTGCTTTGTGCTGATAGTGGACTCCAATGTTACGTGGACTTGTTAGACGTTATTTACATCTTTAAATGTTTATAAAGTTTATTGTTATATATCATATTGTTAGTTAACTGGAGGTAAAGTAATGAAAAAATAACGGCATTATGTCTTACAAGAGCTATGCTATATAGCGTAATGCCCGCATGAATAAATCCATTTGAATTTTATTTTTACAATCAGCTTAGGTCCAAAAATAAAAAAACATTACAATATCTAATTATTTTGGCCTTTAGTTTGCCTGTTAACTTTCGATGTATGTAATTTGTAACACAATGAACGTATGTTTATAGGCGACCTATCAAACGCACGTTACATACCTAACGCGTTCTCATACATTTAAGATTCGTATTGTTAGTATCGACTTGCTAGAAATAAAACGTCAAGTTTAATATATAACGATGTTTGCAATCCAAGTTAATTAAACCTGTTTTAATGTGTAAAATACTTCTTCATTAAATATCTGGAATTTTAGTTTAATTATTGATACATGTGATACATGTCGTAATTTAATGCGCAAGTTATTCACAGATTAGGTGTAGCGACAAACGTATGTAGTCGGGGTTGGCGCTACGGCGGTGGTAGGCCCGGCGAGCGGCGCCCTCCGCCCAGTGCTGGTCGGCCGTAAAGTGGTTGAATGACACACAGAATGTCGCATTAAATTCGGACAGTTACCGCAAGTAAACAGGTCTCCGGCCCATGGCTGATCGACCGCCCATACAATACTAAAAAACCAACACCGCCAATACTGGTTCTTTATTCGGCGTAATGACTGGTTTCCTCGACAAAAACTTGTAATTGTCGGACAGCCTTTCCAATCCTCGGTCCACCACAATAGGGCCCGGTGTGGTGCAGCGACCGGCGGAGCCGGTGTGCCGATACCATCTAGCGGCCACGGCCAGTCGCCGGCCGATATCGGCCCATAAAATCGGTGCACCGTTCCGCTTCAGGCTTGGCGGCGGCGGCGGCGGCGCGGCCTGTTCCTCGATCCGCCACTTTGAAGGTGAATTGACCTTATAAATCGACAATCTGTCCGTACAGGTCTCTATAGCCTCTGCCTCCGCTACATGTGGGTGTGCGGAGTCAGACTATATACGAGTTTATACACTTTGGAAACTATATTTCATTATAGTGTTGCAACAGGTCTCTGAACACACTTTCTGGAAGTTGTTTCTTAGGAAAGCACATTGTACTATATGCGCATAGATAGCTAAACCGTTATTTCATCTATCTTTATCACTAAGGCTTGTTTATTATTAATTATTCAAAGGGAGTTAAGCAATATATTTAATATAGCATATTTTTTTATTGGCCACTATACCTAATTGATATAAATACGAATTATTTGTATCCTTATTTCATAATACAATATTATTACATATATAATAACAAACATATATTGCAGTGTAATTTCACCTTAAACCCACCACAAAAACAAAAATATCTATAAACCGATGGTAAACGACTCAAAAATGTATCTCATTCTAAAAAAACTTTGTTGCTTAGACATATGATGTAAAATGCACTTAGCACACGACATTATACACATTAGCAGATGCAACTATAAGCTAAGCTCGATTATGTACTAAAATCAGTCATTCTTCAGTTTTTTACCGTGAAAGTAACGTGACCGATGATATGTAAAATTATAAACTGCCTAAGTTCCACTCCCTCAATATCCAGTATAGACAATCTGACTGATCTTTTCAGGTTCGGGTCAGATTTATCAAAGATTTTGGACCTACGCTTGTAAACACTGTCTTGAAAATCAGACAAACTACTAATATTTATAAATATTCTGGTTTGTATCAGGTAACTCCGGAACATGTTTGTGAACTTCCCATAGGTTCCTAAGGACCCCGTGGACGATGTGGACATCCGGAGTAACGAGCCTCGCGTGTGTGGCCCAACTTACCGTAATGTAGGCTAATTGCAACATCGCCAACGCAGCCGCAGTTACGACCACTCTGACTCTTCTAGGAATATTACGAACAGTAAAATAATGCAAGTGGTGAACTAGTTGTTTATTGGGAACATGCTGATTGGACGGCCTCGCGTAATTGGATGGAGTCTTATTGCTGGAGGCAGCCCTTATCCTCCTGGGCATCTGGGATTCCATCGACCGGCTCCGACTGCTCCAACACCACCTTTGCATGTTCCAGGACATTCTTCTTGGCTTGCATCACATAGGGGTGTGCCTGCGGTAATCTACAACGAGATCGGGGCCGAGATCGGATTCCGACCGATACTAGAGGGTACTGTATAACAGAATTACTTGTTTAATTGACTACATGCCTCTGTATCAAACGCAACTGTGCCAAATCAGGTCACGTGACCAAATCTAGGTTTTACGCTCGTACTAATTTCCTTCTCATTCAACAGATCTGGTAAGTTTTGTTGTGTTGAGCTTTTTAGTATCGGGTCACAATTACGCTTCGATTTAATCATGTAGAAACTTAAATTTCTACTCGTAACACAGAATTGCTTACATGAACAGAGAGAACTCGCAAACAAACACATGAGCTACTAACCATTACCTGAGGATCCGCATGTATTTTGTTATGTATAACACGGACATTACAGATAAGGCCCTGTTTAGTGGCACACCAGGCGTCTCTGAGACAAGTAATGATCGTTTAAGGATTATCACGTCTTCGGAACTCTAGTCCAACAGTAAATGTCTGGTAGTAGGTAATAAATTGCAACCCTAAAGTAAAAGAGTAAAACATATTTCTAGTGATGAGTTATGAGCTAACGTAATGTCGTGGAATGAAGAATTCCGTGTGGTTAAGTCGATCTTAAGTACAAAGTATTTGCTATTGCAACATTTAATGGACGTATCACTAAACCCAAAGACCGTAGTCATTTCTGAAGAACCATGGATATTTATGCAAATGTTGACATTTGACTTATTAATTTATGAGATTTTATCAGAATGTAATTAATTTGAATTAATCTGTACCAAGGTATTAATAATAGTATACAATTAATAATAGTATACAATTAATAATCAAAATATAGAACTAGACAGTACGTTATTCACGTTATCTACGAGCGAATACATCTGTGACAAATTTCCAGTACGTCTCATTTTTTAGGTTTGAAGATTTATTAAAAAAAAATTAAACTGTAATTTACATTAAATAGTCATAATTTTACTTTTAACTCTATTATTCTTTTTTTAAATAAGGTTAAGAATTTTGTAAAAAATAATAGTGTTACTGCATTAAATATTGTGCAACTAAACACGCTGCAAGATAATTAAAGAGCCGTCAGATCCTGTCTACCTTCAGACTGCAAGTAAAACTTGAACTGAAGTGAATGATGTGTTGGTGGGCCGCAGGTGAGTCGGTAGCCACAAGAAATAGATGAGTTATCTCTTGGAAGGCTTCCAGTGCTGAGCATTCCCGGAGTGCAAGCATTCAGAGCGGAGTGGCACTGTTTGATAGAAACGTATTAATGTGCGCATCGTCGGAATTAATTAGCCGAGATTAAGTAATGTCCAGGCGCACTGTGCAAGTACGCACGCAACCAGCGCAGTGGTACCAATTTGTTGTGCCAATAGCTAGAACACAACTTCCAACAGCTGCGCGCGCCACGCCGCGCCGGGTACAGGACTGCGTGATATTTCTCGGCTATAATATGGACTTAAACTTTTCCAATGAACAATTTCAAGATATATATATTAGGGTATATATATATATCTTGAAATTATATATATATATATACATATATATATATAATATATATATATATATATATAATATATATATATATATATTAATGTAATATAGGATTTCTGTAGGTAGAATTTACGTCTACAGTATAAATTTGTATTTTAAATGTATTTCCTCACATAGCTATTAGGTAAAAATTTAATTAAAAAGATAAGATTTTAAAAACATTTATCTAAATTTATGCCGAATATTGTTCCCAATTAAACATTTAACTTGAATTAAAACAGACTAAACCACTAGTCTACAGAGTGTTTAATAAACTAATATGACATAAAAATGTACACTTTTTGTAGACTAAATTCAATTTATACTAAATGAAAACACTCTTGTCAATGCTTCGTAATTCTTGACGTTTTATTCCCACATAATCTCGAAATTTCCAAACCATAATCTTTAAACAAGTTTAGATAATGAATTTACTGACTCTAAACGCACTTATTAATCCACCTATTACTGGATCCAAATAAAATAAACACGCAAAATATCTTGTACGAAAAAGTACAAGTTGCATTTGAATTTTTACTCATTTTGGTAGCCATTGCTTCAGAACAGAATAGATAAAAATATATAGAGGTTAATTAAAATATTATAACTTTTTTAACTATTAATAATATACTATAAATATTATGAAGAGCGATATTGGTTTATATGTATTAACAATGTCATAACTACCTCTGAATAAACTAAAAAAATTGGTACTCGTATACTACATTATTATGTTTTTAACAAGAGTATTATTTTTACTTTGTTCGTATTAACATTTCTTAGAATTATTACTTTTGATTGAGCTATTAGATCGATTTGCTTGATTACTTTGGAATGATAATAATGTGCTCCTTGACTGGTTCAATACCGTCGTGTTCGCTCGACCACTCGAAAGGCCGGCCCTAAGATCGACAACTTGTTTGTACACATATTGATTTATACTCGGGTATACGGAGCGCGAGGCGGAACAGGTCAAGGCGAGTCGCTCGTTCACTTCGCTCAAATCCCGTGTTTAATTATATATCGAGATCACCGCGGGCACAGCCTTGGACTGCCTGCACCATTGTCTTTATGCACCATTCAAACAGCCTGTAATTTATCTTACAAAGTCGCTTTACCCGGAACAGGTACAAACGCTTTCATTAGCTCGCATATAGAACAAGTGTATTGTTTTTTAACGAATATCTCTCAGAATTTAACTGTAACAAATAGTTTTGACGTGAACCAACTTCTTTGGCAATATGAACGTTTGTTTACATATCCAAGTTACTCTAGGTCTTGAAAGGATGGAACTTATCGTATTGAAAATTTGATTTCAATGGCCTAATTTTTTTTCAACTAACAAAGATAACAAAGACCGGAATCCCTATCGAATGCACTTAAAATTTTAAAGAAATTAAGTGGTTCTCGTTCTATGTTAATTTACCTGTAACTAGTTACAATATATATAAAAATAAAATTTATTTGTAACAATTTTTACTTTATATTCATTTTAAACATATGATTTGTAAAATTAAAACATATTTAAGAGTACATATTTTTCAGTTACGTATATGTATGTCAGTTGAAATGTTATTTATATAAAAATTTTATAATAAATATCAATAATTTTCAAAACTCAATTGGTTAAAATATAAACGTTTTATACACACAAAAAAGAATATCATCCAAATACAAACGGTAGTAAAGCAATTTACTTTTAACGTTAAATTAGAGGATTTCATAAAAACTTCTTAGTCACAAAAAATTTAAAAATGCTAAAAGTTTTTTAAACTCACTTATGGTTACTTATAATTTTGTAAGGACTTTTCACCTCTGCTTTCACATGTTACAAGTTCTAATTTGTCTATTTTGTATTTAAGAAGTGTTTTTTGAAAATTTTTAGAATGGGTTCAACCCATTCTTTAACTTTCCTACTGGAACCGTCACTTCTGTGCAATATGTTAAATTTTTATTAATAACGTTTCCTTTAAAATATGTCACAAGAGCCCCTTAAGTTAATGTGTACCACCTCTTTATGTATTAAAAATAATACAATGATGGCAATTGGTGTATAAAAATACAGCATTTATTACACTCAAGGTAGGCCAATCACTGTGGTTTGAAGACTTTTGGCAGTTGTTCAAAGCATTAAATTTGTAATTAAATTGCATCAATCAAAACATTTACGACGATCTTGAAATAATGTTAATTTTCTTTTAGAAATCTCAAAAAACAAACAGTAAGCAATATGCTTTTGTATATAACTTCTGGTTTTTCTGTTATGCTGAGGATTTTCCTTATCGTCTTCTCCAATAATAGCCCAACGATCATCAACCTCCAGTCACATACTGCAGAACCTTCAAAAACATATGTTCAGAAGCCGTTAAGCCAAAATGTTTACCAAACCGTGAAACTGGAAGAGATGAAACTCAAGATAATCGAAACTCGGGACGATGAACGAGACAGGTGTCTTGTCATTTTTGCTGAAATGACCTGTCAGGATTTATTGTTAAAGTCGGTGTGAGAAGACATGCGGTCTGGGTTAAGTGCTGGTGGATGTCTGACCCAGCAGACACTATCATACGGTGATTAAGTGATAAAAACGGCTCAGTGGTCACAATATGGTGTGTAAACATCCGTCATCCCCTCTATTGTTGGCAGGGTTGTCTTCAGGGGCCCTGAAATCGAAATATAAATGCATGAGAAGCCAGATTGTCAGCTAATTTCGAATATCGGCTTTATAATTATGAAAGTCCTCATATATAATATATACGATTCAAAATATTTTTTTTTTTTTTTTTTTTTTTTGAAAATTGACGACAGTAAGGATTCAAGCTTTGAGAGTTTCGATTCACAATATTCCATATATAGTTACTACATTTCTACATTCAAAAAATGTGTTAAAAAATAACTTAAAGAAATAAATTGAACGTTTGAGAAATTAAACCACGTGTTTCCATCATAATAAGGTCTTACAAAACCGTGCAGTTTTCACATTATCTCAATAGAATTACGGAGTAAAGTAGTAAAAGTATTCAAAATATCAAGAACAGTTAAGCTGTTGGCAGGTTTGTGTCAGAAATGTCTTAATACATAATGAACTATGTAATTATTATCTGTAAATCTAAATAATCAATACCAACAAAAACTTATTTAACAGACTCTTATGGATGAACATATGTCATGAAGGTATATGCTGAGTATCTAACTTTGAAGCTATACATTTTACGTACGTTAAAAAAACTCCAGTCCTCAATTACAGAAACCTAATCAGTGTCCAGGCTGTCGCCATGTTGATCTTATTAGGTGGTTGATTACTACTGATTGCCTTATTTGTCATTCACTTTCACTGGGGGCGGGGCGGACGCAGTTAGCCTCCAGTGCACCGCCTTGCCCGCCTTCATATCGTCACCGTGCCGTGCCGTTCCAGCCGCTCCTGCAGTGGAGACTTGAACGTTGGGTGAGACAGGTACACGTGCTGACACAGTCAACAGAACTATTTACACCGAACGTTCAACGGAAGTGCATTAATAATCGCTTTTTACCAATCGGAGATCGCGTGTTCTGTGGTTATGAATAATTATGCTCACGTAAAAATATGGCCCGTATCTCGCTCACCAAATCAGTTAGAGAATCGACCGATAGCGAAGCGACGATTACCTTCCCAATTACGCAAGGTGGCCGTCCCACGGCGCTGATCGCATTTCAAATGATCTTCGCCGCCATTTCTGTTTTCAATTTTGCAAGAGGAATCGTTTATACCGCGGCAGAGCCAAGCAGTAATGATCTCCGCAGTTCTACTCCAGATCGGATCGACGTAGAGGTACATCGTGTCGGAATCCGGCTCAAAATTGGATTTATTGCGAGTCCGCATCGAATTTGAATACACGGTGCACGACATTTCCATGAATTTCCACACACGGGCTGACCCTCTCTGGCGGCGAGGTTGTCGGGTGCGGTGTTTCACAAGCTCTCCGGTCGATAAACGTTTCTAGATCATAAATTTTCCTTCCTTGATTAATCAAAAGGTATCAAGACCAGGCCAATCTAGAGGATTCCGATCGGGGATTAGGAAGACAAAACTTTCTAAATCAAGCCTAAACTGGACCATCGGGTCGCCCCAACTGATACTACTGTAGATACCCGTACCGTCAACTGAATCCAAAATAGGAAACTCCAAATTAGATGGCTGATTAACGACCATCGAGACAAGCGTGAATGACGCGGGACATTTATACGTTGTTTGAACATTACCACCGTCATAGTCTCACTGATTAATTAATATCATCAGTTTCAAATTACTGTCGAATATGACATTGATTAATGTGATCTCTAAGGTCAATGGTGATTCCAGTACGAACAAGGATGGACTGATGAGTTCTAACATCCATCTGAAAAAACCTAATTAGCTATATACGACAGTACAAAGACTTATTTAAAGGTCATTTTTACCTGTCTACTGAGTTTCAAAGGAAAGCTATTAATGACTCAAGGCTAAACATTAAAATATTGACTTGTAAAACATGAATAATGAAATCGATTCTTGATCGTATAACTTACAAATCCACTTAATACTATTCGAAAATGCATTATAGAAAATAAGTCCGAGTACGATTTTTAAAAAGCTCACGATACGAATACTTGTACATTTTTCAGATGTTTAGACTGATACTATCAGCTCTTGCTCGTACAGATAACACTCGTATCGGTTATAAGAGACGATTCGTGCCAACGATGACAAAACTTCACAGTAACAAATAGCCCAATAAATCTCTCGCGATCCAGCCAATAAGGCGCGGCCGACCGGAGTGTCACTGTACAAATAATGTCCAATCACAAACACCCACACCGTCTTGCTCTCATTAGCCCACCAGGTGATGGCCAGTCATCCATCCTGGGTCAACAATAGCCTCGCCCTCGCCCGCTGCTCGCACAGCTCACCGTAGCCTCCCAGCTGATTGCTACCTACCCAGCCGATTTGTCACCAGCAACACGCTACTTAAGGCCTCGATCGATCACCTCCACGGCCATTGTTCCGACCTCACGCCCCACCCTGATTGGACAAGAAGCGATTGTTCCGATGGTGACTGACAGGTTTTGATCGATGAAGGAACCGTAATCATAAGCTCTGTGGAAGCTGTGTCTTGTAAGACCGCCTTTCGTACACATTTAACCCGTGCTATTTTCTAACTATGCTGGATCTACTTTTGATCCTTATAAAAACAGTTTCAATCTCCCACTTTAGGGCCCCAAAACACTGCTCTTTAAACTTAAATATAAAATGGATCAAAAGATTTAAGTATTTTTCAGTGATTATCTCCTAACTAATGAGCATTTAGAATGCTTTTTAAAAGGAATATGCCTACGATGCCCATGCTTTTCATAAGGAAATGCGTGTGAAATCACGGGTAACTAGTTTGTAGTTAAAATTATTTAACTCAGTCTAACCGTCTTTGCTGGTATTTGACTACCATATTGTGTAAAGTTATAAGATATCGTTAAGATGGAAATGAAAGCAATAATACATTACATGTGTTTCCCGGGATAGGAATCGTTAAAAAGCGTGTTTTTTTTTTTTTTTTTGCAATTCGTCAATGCTAACACTTTTATGATAACACTCAGATTCGTCTTTCATAGGCTAACTACTCCTTAAATTTAGACTACAATTCATTGTGTGATGATTACGGTATAATTCACCTACATGAGAATGGCATGAAACATAAACTACAATCGGAACCGAGTCTGGATTAGGTTCTACTAATAATGAAAGTAATGAGTAGCCATTCTCAAACCAAATGTTAGATCAAATTTGTTTGGGGTGAACTATTGACAACAGATATACCATCATATACTGCTTCACCATCTCTGTTTTAATCAAAATAGATTCTATTAAGCTTGAACTAAACATGATTTATGCAACCTATCAAACGATTTACCAGTCTAGGCTTATCCACTCGCTGTTAAAGGCCTTTTTAAAACTTACGATTTAAATATCTCTCATCCACTTTACTGCAAGATGTGTCCCTATTCTTCTAACGAAGTGTAACAACAACATAAAAGGCGATTATCACGATTGACTGTGTTCTACCTTAAAAGTGCATGGTTGTGTGTGTACCCAAGTACTTGCCACTTAATGGGTTTACATTGAAGGTAAGCAGTTGGCCCATTGTCCGGACTCTCACGCGTTGTTATTGTCGTGTAATTGCGCCACATTGTCCCCAGCTGGAGTTATTGGCAGCCACAGCCAATGGCAATATTCCCAGCAGACACTTATTGGCAATCAGGAGATACATGCATGCAGTTCGACATGCACTGGTACCGGTACAATTGTGTGGGACTGTGTACGTTACCGATGTGGCCAACTTTCGCGCGTAATAAGGCATGGGAATTGGCAGGTCGTTGACAAGTCCTTTAATCGAAACGTTGAGGTTGTCGTAGTACTTGTCAAGGGTACCGAACAGGACATGAAATGGGTTTTAAGGATACTATCAAACAGTGTGCAAAGTGTCGTAAAGGATTTTATGATAAGAGAAGTAAAACTATTTTCTATACAGATTTGTCTGTGCGTGAACCGATCTCTAATATTTATTAACATAACAGCCATAATATCGTCTAATGTCAACTTATTTGACACTACTAGATATAAATTTAAGAAACAGTATACATGTTAGCCCAAGATTTTTGCTTCTTGTTTTAATTTAAACTGAAGGCTAAGGTGTTTTTAATAATAAATTTTAACCTGTTGCACAGTGTTATACTTTTGATATTATATTTATTTGTTGAATATGTTTATTTTAATTATACATTTATGGGCAAGTGATGGGTTTGTTACGTATGTGTTAGGTTCTGTCATTTCTTTGTTAGTGTTACTGCTATTATATTAAACTATTGTTGTTATTTATTTGTTGAGCTTGTTGGTGATACCTTTTTCTTTATGTATGTTATTGTAAAATATTTTCTTGTTGTTATCTTTAAAATATACCAAGGTTTTTTATATACGAATTCATAAGTAGTGTTGTTTGTTTCTTCTTGAAGGGTATATACTTGGTGTGTATACTATTTGGTCCTATTGATATAATCAGTTGTAAATTCTATGGTACTTAGTAGATCTATTGACGATTATACCAAACATTTAGTTAGGTTTAAAGTAAGAATTGCCACATACACATTGGAAATAAAAATACACTCTTATTTTAGGAACTATGACAAATATTTTACATTTAAATAATAATATTTACCTGCATGTGGTAGAACTGGAAAAGGGTTGAAAGGAAAACGCAGATCTTAAAACTTAATCGTAACCTTTACCAATCCTTACTTATTATACTACACAAAGACAGCGCTAAGACTTCATATAATCATAATACTACCTATGTAGAGTTGAATTCACTACAAAACGAAGTTATCTTATTCGTTAATGTATAGCTCTCACAATAAATGTAAAGACAATATTCTACCTGCCAATTGACATTTTCTCACAAACATCTAAATCCAACAAAACCAAATCAGATTTATTCCGAATACTTGTTAGGATTTTATAGCCCTTAGACAATTTTATCTTTGGACAGAGCCTTTCTTGCTTGGTCATCACTGAAATATTTTGATTTTGTTGGTAACCAAACTTACAGTATAGCCATCTTATCTAAGGAGACATTCTTATTCATATCACGTCTTAATTCAAAATTCGATTTTGAATGTCTATATAGCTCTCTAGGCCCTAAACGTTGGATAGCCTCAACCACATGTTCAACGGAACGACTCAGGATGCCATTCACGCATTTGTATATCACTCTTCTCTTACGAAATTATGAACGAAGGAGTGAGAGAAGAAGAAGGACATGCTCTGCGGGAGAGCGGGCTAACTGGTCACGACCCTCTGAATATTCCCAGGGTAATTATACACCTGTTCAAATATTCCCATGAGATTAATTCTCGTATTGGCTTACAGCAATGACTTCACCTTCGATGTCGGACTTGCTCAACTGAGCATTTGTAATGAAAGAACTAGTTTTCCACAGTGCGAAGGACGTCGAGGATTTCTTGCAAATGCTGTTTGGATACTCTCTTCGCACAACAATCTATAAAAATCGTCAAAGGAATAGTTTAATAGTTTACGGCTGAGTTATTCCATTAACATACATATTTCAGTAGATGAAATGGAAAACTACATGTTATCATTATTTTAATAGCGTTGAATAATGGCATAACGTTGGCCAGTCCTTATCATGTTATACATAGAGATAATAATATTTAGACTTTATTCGTTTTGTTTTCAATTAATTCATCTTGAATGTTTGAAGAAATAATGACGATTCTCATAGACGTTATTCATTTAAAAGTTACTGGTGTATATTTATAGCACATATGAAACGCAATTGATGTCGAACCGTCCTCACCTGAAATAACATTATTTAATCGTTAAAAATCATTATTATATTAATAAAGTTGACGCCATGAAATTTGCTAAGCATACAGATTTCAGTAATAGAGTATAATATTTCGAATAAAATAAAAGAATGGTTATGCTTGGGATACTTGGTGCTTGTATTTGAGTAATATCGGCAATACAGCAACGCATGGAGAACGCCGAGCTTATCGGTGTCTCACAAGTAGATCATATATAAATCTGACAGTTTTAATTATTGTTTTCTGATTAAAAACGTATTTATTTTCATGATCATAAGAAGCCATTCATAATATGCATAGTTCAATTTTATTCCAGATTTGAAGAATGGTTCTCACTTTGAGAGTTATCGGCAACCGGTATTGCCAGTTTGTATAGAAAGCCCCAGTGAATAGTAAGTGTGCACGTATTGTATTATGAATCAGACTAAAAAACACGGCATAATTTGCAAAGTGCAGTATTTGGTGCTCTTATGGAGTTATAAGAGCGAAAATACATTACAGCTTGATAATTTACTGTTTACTTCTAGAATCGCTTTGACACTGGAATTCTAGACGAACAATTTGTTCTCTCCTTTTACACGACGACTGGAATCGATCACGCAATGGGAGACACCTGTCGACGGGGAAGGTAAGTAGCCCAAGGACCGCCCGGCCACCCCCACGTGGAATGAGATCATCAACACGGCTATAAATCTACTCTGATCTCAATTCGCGGCTGTCCTTTGAAACGTAACAGTAGGCGTTAATTCCACACGAGGCGTGCTCTATTGCGAACAATACTACCACATAAATAAGGAGCACCCACCTGACAAGGATCGCGCTACATATTCAAATACATCGTATTGTATGGGAGTCTCCTGGTAGGATATGGCATCCTGCGCGTTGTGAGGCCACATGGCTCACCCTTCTGTTCGTTTCACACACAATAAACAAGATTTTAATTATTTCGAGTCTAATATGATGAAGTATGTTCTGTAGGCGCTGTAATACGACAATTACTAATTCATATTTTTGTTCCAAAATCGTGTCGTAGGAAGGGGGTCAATTGTAAGTAACACTATTATCGAACACACTGATTATAACTTTATAATTACTTTGAGTAAGATGTTATATTATATTATAACACTTTCATTAAATAAAAAAAATCTTGTCATATTTGTATACAATTGATAGACATTTCGGACGATATCCTTACTAAACCGCTTTTTTAATCTTTCAATTACGATTCGTAATTATTGCTTTAAAACATGTTTTATGCTATAACCAAGGATATTACATATGTGTAAATATCACATGTTAAGTCTTAGCTGAGCATCGTATAATAAAGTAAAATATTATTGCTTATAAAAAAGAAATTGGATTATAGAAGTAAGCCTACTTTCCCGATTGCCCAGATCTCTATGGCCACCTTATTTTATTTGTTGTGTCATGCACGTTAGGCTTTTATTGTTGCTTACTTGGATCATTTATTCAAAACTGTTCCTACAGTCCTTTTTTTTTAAGAGCAAACAATATTTCTAGATAAAAATTCGATACTACAAAATGTATTCCATTAGAATAACAAAGAGCTTATCACTATTTCATCGTAATTATTGATGTAATGTAGACGTTGGTTTGTTGTTATATTTGTGTATCTTGATAAACGAATAAATGATCAATGGAAGTAAAGCAGTACTATTGATTATTATACAAAACACTTAATGCGGGAAGAAAAAATAGGGTTTTTAAACTGGGTTGAGATGAAGGACATGTATATTTAGATATTTTTATTTTTCTAAAAATAAATGTATCTGGGGTCATGTATTTCTACATTTAAAATAAAAACTGTGTAAACTTCGACACGAGAGATAACAATAACATAATATCCAGTGCTACTGAACCCATGGCGTGTAGTGTTTACATATTAGTTATTCAATCAGTTTCCACCAAGGCATTTACGACAGGACCTCAAGATTGTAGGTGAGAAGTATGAAACTAGCAATACACAAAACCAACAAACAGCAATCAGACCGAGCTACAAATCAGCCAAACAACCGCCATTAACGTCATGTAATTTATTGAAATGCCCACGATTATCCCAGCGGACGGGATCGTCGTCGACGCGACTTCATTAAATTAATTAAATACAGAATAATCTCGCTTGAATGGAGTCCCGGAGTGATATAATGAGTATGATTACAACCAGAGCGACTGCGAGGTCGCGAGCGGACAAACGTGCGTAATTTGTAGTGAATGGGGCCTGATTGTGCGCGATTAGCGGCGTGGCCCTCTCCCACTATTTATTAAGCCTATCAGACGTTATTTAGAACCCTTCTCGTTAAAAGTGTGACTAATTATAATGTAGTATTCTATTAAGGGCCGGTGAGCAATGCGCGCACCACCGCGCGTCCGTGACACGGTCACCGCCATTACGTCTATTGGTGTAAATCTGCGGTGAGCACCGGTAACAGCTCCGATCTGAGTCCACGATTAATGGAGGTGGTGCGAACACTATGTTACTGGTAGTAATGGTAGTTCAGGTGAGGTAGGATCTGTCAGCTCTTGTTTATACCGCTACAGCTCAACAAGGCTTGTTCAGAGAGAATTAGGTACTTTTGTGCCGTGTGGGAAGTCTCTATCTATCTCGTACCCCACGTACGTTTTCTTGCAGTTTTCATAACAACCAAGGCCCAGAAGAACAGCATTAAAATAACTACTGAGCTCAACAAACAATTTTTTCTTATAAAATTAATCATTTATATTATTTTAATTAAGTTTCACCAATGTTGATGTTTCTTCAATAAAAAAATTATTAATGTTATCAATTCTTATTACTTTCCCTACTACGTATCACAGTAATTATAAGTAGCACCTATCTGTTTATTGAACATTACAATATTTTAAATTGTGATTTAAGTTATTATGTTGTTGCATACTAATTTCTTGTGTATAAGAATTCATCAGTGTGTTCAACGGTACGTTTTGATTTATGTATTTATTTACATTCATGCTCAACACTATGTCTTAGTTTTTTTACAGATGAAGAAGAAGAGATATACCGTACTAGTTCTCAAAACGTATTGTTTCAGTTTTTGTTACAACGTTGAGTATGTCATTACTGAAAATATAACAGAATTTCGGCCACTTGCCATAATGATGCCATGCTGATCAGTAACGTAGCAATGCTCGGGGTAGGCGAGGAAATATAAATCCTTGGTTTAAAAGGGTACTTTTATTACCTGTTAAATAAAGTCAAAGCTGGTACTTCATATTATAAGTACCCTACATTCAGTAAAGGATAACTTTCTAAAACACAAACATATTATTTAATGCCAGTAGTGAAGCATATCCAATATACTATAATAAAAGGTGTATGACTAATATCACCTACATTTTTTTTATTTGAATTGATGTCGTAAAAACTGTTGGGTCGGTAAAATGAGATTAAAGAAAACCCCTTTTCTTTTAGCAAAGGCCAAAACATATAGTTTCTGACTTCTAATAAACCGATCAGCGGCAAGTATCTGGCAGGACGTAACGAAGGAGTTACCACACAAACGGACAGACATACTGTTATTTGACTTGACTTCTGTATCAAGAGTTACCGCATAGACGTACAGGCGAACAGGCAACACGATTTTTAGATGACTCTATCAGGTCCTTAATAATAATAATAAACCTGAATTGACAATATTAACAATTAAATAACAATCATTTTATTGGCAATGTTAAATTTATATCAGGTATTAAGTATAATATTTTAGTTTATATATAACACTTTGAAACCTTTTAGTATCCATATATAGTGGTGGATTATTAGAATATAACTATTAGAATATGAGGATTATTAATATTGATGTTTGATTATTGGCTGAGCGCTAGGAAAAAACTTTTCATTTGTCGTATATAGTAAACATGATGGCGAAAATTGTATGGATTACTTTCTGATTTCTTCCTCCCAGTGGACAAGAAGAATATCAAGTAACAATTAAGACATCGCACACAGTGCTCTTCTCTATCGTGACTCTTGCAGGCTAGATAGAACACCGCAGTCTACTAGACCTAGACTGTCCGACACGGCACCCTGCTGGACGGTCGCCCAGTAGCCCTAGAACCCTCGGCTTCCTGTCAGCATAATGAGAACCACTCCCTCTGCCCACTCAGTGCAAACTCCTTGTTTATACGCTCCTACATCTTCCAGGGAGTTGTCAACACGATCCGGACATGCATAATACTGCTTTGCTACTGTTCTTCTTTCTCACACCTCACTCCTTATTTAGATTCCTGGATGGAACGCTACAAGACTTTAATGCCTGAATAAATAACCATTGCATAATCTAACCCTGAAAATACACTGTGTAGGATGGTAAGAATGAGTTACTCCCCTATATTTTCATGATCTATTACAGCTGAACATGCTTTCATACCGGCATTAGATAGATATGATTGAAGTTGCTTTTATATTTTTACAGGTTTATATTCATTACACATTTCAAAATTTTATTTGGACTCATAAAATTTGGAAAAATTCTCACACTTGTGAGAAAGGTTCCTTTTACAAAAAATGACTTGCATATTTTATGTACTTTTCAGTTTTCAGTGTAACGTATTGACAATTCTTATTTCTAATTTAGGTCAACTAGCATTAGGAGAGATACATTAATATATAGTCTCTTACTCTGTCACTTCTGACACCGAGTTCATTAACAATCATAACGAATAGCATGCACTTATTACTAGACGTATATTTGAACGGAATAAATAAGAACCCACAAAGATATTATTTAAAAACATCCTAATAGTTATTACATTACATCGTGTAATTCGAGAACACTGTCTTAGCTATATTACACGATGTTATATCCCAACATCCTACCACCTAATTACACTATGTTACGTTCATCAATAAGACCATCCTATCGTTTAAATTAGGTTTAATGATCACTAGTGGTTCAAATTTTCCTAATTGGTATTTTTAGATCAATGTCTGGTTGGTATAAATGAGATTCATATTTAAGGATTGTAAACAGGTAAAGGTAATACAATCTCACATGATGTGCTAGATGACACTAAATCCTTAAGGAAGTTGCACATGTATGATGCAATATGATTTAAGGTCAAACCATTCTCGGTCGCGAGTGTACTATCTGCCATGAACATATGAGTACTGGGGAAATCGGGATAAGTGTTTTTGCTACACGCGCCTAGAATTAAATTACTCTTGAACGATGTAAATCTAAATGGTATTATAGATCAGATATTTTTTCTTATCACATTTTTGATGATCATAATGTAATGGTCAGGAATCAAATAATATATTACATAAACAAAAAAATTATATTCTAAGATTAAAATTTTAGAAAATCTTAACCATTCATAGCATAACTCTGGAACAGTCGAAAATGATCGATTGGTTGGAAATGTATAATAGTATTAATATGTGGCTCAAACAAAGTATATTTGTATATTGAGTATATTTTTTACTGGAAACTCTAAAGCTCGTATCGCTAATCTTAAAATCACATCTAAATCTAAAACAAGTGTGAAAGTATTAAATGTCATTAACGACGAACTGCTATAAATTTAATGTTTAGTACCTTTAGTTTAAAAATCTACAGAAAAGGTTCCATATTAAAATGTAATGAAATTCACGTAGCATAATTTATGAACATTTATTATTTAAATTACATTTACACACAAGAAAGGAAACCTAGCGTTATGCACATTTCTAAAAAACGTTTTATATATTATATTCATCTACTTTAATGGACACTTTCCTTTTGTTATGTGTTTTAATAATCTAGGAAGGTGAAATTAAATCTTCACCATAGAATTTCGGAAACACATTTTTATATAAGTTTGCCTGTAATTGAAAGGATAAAATTACTATGAATAATTTAATTGTTATACTAATTTTAGTTAATATTAATTTTGAAATAATCTGTTTAAAAGTATTACTCTAATTAAAATCCCAATTTGTCTATAAAAATTACAGGTTGACTATGGGCATACGCTATAATTCTTCAGGCTTAAGAAACAAGTCAGAACCAATCAATATAGACTCACAGTGGAGGTTTTGAGGATATCTTTAGTAGACTTATAGGACCTTCAAATATATTTATTTCTAAAGATGGGATTTGCTATAAAAGATTAAACGTTTCTGAAGAGACGCGATGTACATTAAAAGTAGAAAGTAGTATACAATCTCCATTTCCTCCACAACACCAACACCAACACAATACAGCACAAGAATAGACGATGTACCTCTATAGCTGATAGGGACGCGATACCCATATACCTACAAGTGCTCCACTCTCCGCTTATCTCATGAATACGAGAGCTCTCTCCTTAGTTTCAATACGGCATTGCATGCCTTCATTCCAAAGGTTATTGTAGCATAAATAGATAGATATTGTCAGCCTCGGATGCATTGTATCGTTGGAACAACTATAATAGTAATTGCGAACGGGCACAATAAAGCGACCGGTGTAATTGCTGTATCGATGTCGTACTTCAGGTCCTATCATATTTAACGGCGAACGGCCACGAGCCAATTATTTGTTATTTGTTCTACGCCTCTTCCATCCCGACCGCGGAATATATTATCGATAACTCAGCAATTGAGGACTTCCCCCCTCAGCGCCCGTGGGTTTACGAATAAATTTAATTGCTTAATGTGGGGGCCCTGAGGAACTGCGGTGACGACCTGTTGATTTAAAATGTGATTATTTTTCGCCATCGGGGTGCGTAAAAGGTGGAATTATCAACGTTATCGACATTTATAACCTTTCAGAAATTGGCGACCCCTATGATTTCTTTGCGGTAATTTATCCTTCTACACTACAATAGGAGCACACGGAAACCCCTTCATTTACTTTTGTAGCTGAGGGAATGTTATACTAAAATTTACAAATAATAACCTTAACAATTGTTTTCTGTTACTGCAAGAGGTCGGACGTCAAGGTATGCATCCAGACCTACCTTGCTGTTTTAATACTTTGAGCAGAGTGGTATGTAATGATATCATTACTAGTTATAGTATCAGAGGTTGACACGCACTTAAAAGGCCTTTAACTAATAGCGCATTAATCAGGAAATTAACAAACCTCGGATTAATGGGGTCCGAATCTCTTAGTTAGAAGTTTGATTGTATTGCTGATTGATGCCAACTTTTAACGGCCAAACTCATGTTGTTTGGATACAGTGCAGAACACAGAATTTAAGTTTGGAGGAGACGTAAACACAAACTCAAATCCTCTGGGAAAAGAAAAGTAGATCGATTACATTTTTATTTTGTATTCTGAAGATACAGTATATGTATAAAGCTTAACCAAAAATAGCATGCGATCGATAAATAATGCGATTTTTACATGACCTCACCGTTTACTGAATGAAGTGCGTGAAGACCCTAGCTAATTCGTTGCGAGAGACATAGACTATGGTGTGTTAGCCATATTTAAGAATATCTCTGAATCGGATTCAAACTGAAATGAAAATTTAATAAACCTGTCAATGGATATTTCCAGATCTAACCGATATCTTATTTTATTTATAAAGACATCTATGGCATTTTAAACAGAATAAATATTTACAAAAAGGAAAAGATATTTTAATACTACTTCAAGTGCCTCAATTTCAACGCGAGGTCGACTGAAGCCGCTGAACCGATCATATATTTGTTGGGTCATAGGTGTGGTTAAAAGGTTTCACAAAATGCAAATAACTTCTAACTCTCCATATAACTCTTTTATTCGAGTTCTCAAAACTATTTTTGGAAAACTATAAATTTTAAGAAATGTAGAGTATGCTTTAATTCTAAATTTATATGTAGAACCAAATTCCTTAGAACTTTAATGTGTTTCAAACTGTTGGAGTGCTTTCCCGAGAGTTTTCTCTGGAATACGATACGACTTGAACTCATTGTAATTGTTATATTAGTCTGGTAAATCTCACTATCTCAAATCTTAAAAATATTCCAAATAATACAGAGAAGGTCAGTACTCTACAAGTTTCAGCTGATATTTCCTGGTTTACGGTGCCACACTTGACTATCAGGTATTCTATGTTGTTTGGGAAGACTAGTAACATTTCCATACGTTTATTCGGGTCATAGTACCAACTGCTACCCAGTAATCTTTATGTCCTCTAACATAACGGGTTTTTGAGTCTTTGAGACTTGGCTCCACTCCAGGTTTCTTGGCTTTAGCTTACGCACACTTCTACACAACGTAAAGAATATAATCTTCCTACAGCCAAGTCACTCTAGTGATAAAACCAAAGGTTGTACGGTAATAATCGTTTACTTGGGTTTATAGCTCAATTGATTCTTAAACCTGTTGCACTAAGGTTCCTTCATGAGCTTTCGATCTTAGGTTTTATAACGCTCAACGGTTTTAGTTCCTACACGTTGAGTTTCTCGGATCTCTGAATTGCAAGATTTTTCAGAGCTAAGGCCTCTCAGTGTACTGGCGTTGTGAGATAAACCACTTTATCAACAAGATTCTAGGATTTTTTTGTTTTTGTTTCATATTTTTTGGGGTGGATTCCCAGATCTACGAATTGTTGCCATATGATTTGATTTAATCCCTTAAGTCGTTGTGTCTACGTCTAAGGTCTCTTAGTAGCAGGTGCTCTAAGTTTCTGTGATATCGAGTAAGTTCTAGTTATAGGTTCCGAGTAAATGTTACAAATATTATGGCTGTCATCACATAAAAGCCATTTTGTTATAAAGAAATACCCTAAATACTTTATATTTTTAATCACGTATATTTTTAATCGTAAACTCTCTTTATGGGTTTAAAAACGCCAAGGACACATAGTTCCTGATGTTTCTAAATTTTTCTAACCACAACCAATATATTTGGGATGTCTTATTTCGTCGCTATGATTCTGTTAGGGTGCTAACTGTTGGTTTATAATGTAATTTCTGTCATTTAATGCTTTTAATTTCCTGGACCATTTCTGGAGATTTCTTGCTATTTAGTATTCGCATTTCCCAAACTTAGTACCCTAATAAAAGAAAGACATTAACGATTTCTACGAATCAGAACCAAAATGTTTGTTACATGTTTTAAGAAAAATACTAGTTATTTAATTATCAATCTAAACTGTAACTAGGGCCTCTTGAAAGAATAAAAGTTTTATGATTTATATTAGTGAGCACAAACCATAATACATGTACTTCTCAATATAGAGACAATACTCGAGACATGCTCTACACAACAGATAAGCTGAGACTGAGTCAATCTTTTACTTACAAACATCGTTTGTACGTTTGTGCTTGCCTAATCTTACGTATTACTGTATAAGAGAATAGAAACCAACCCTCAAACATAGTACTCGTATTGTTATGAGATATAACGGTGGCGATAGCCTTAAGGCCTGTCATCCTTTCAAGTAATCCATCGTTACTAAGAAATTGTAAACGTAAAAGGATTACTTGATAGGTAATTGGGTCTTTGTTTACTTTATCAATGCTCAGGATATGTTCAAATGTACAATGAGTGCACCTGCAGTGACTATCGATTGGGAAACCCATCCTAGCGGTACAGTGAAAGTAATAACATGGTAGCATTCGCAGCGAGCAAGAACCGAGCTAATTCAATAGTTTGACCGTTTCAATGTGCGCTAACCCGCGGGCCGGCGGCATAACTCAGCCCAGATCTGACACAGATATTGCCCGAGAATACATTGCACCAGATCCTAACGCCTGCTTGATTTATAACCTTTAATTAACACTTCCAGATAGCGCGCCTTCAGACAACTCATTAAAATGTTGTTCTCTCAAAGCCGAGGCAGCGTGGCTCGCTGACCACCTCGACTCGGCAGGGCCGGTGGCTCCCATACGTCTTCTCCGGCTGTTGACTATTTCGTCTATATAATGAACAATATGTGCCCCTCAGGATGATAAATCTCGCTTTGTGCGAACCACCGCACCGCAACGCCGCGCCGGGGCCACAACGAGTTTCCTCTCCTCGGGCATACAATTTGTGTTGTTTCCATCGGCTTGTTTGTTAATCCGGCCGAAACCACTGCTCGTTTGAATATCCTGTCTGAGACGAACGATTCTGTCTGCGGTGGACGCATAAATCGGTAGTGGTTTTGGAGAATGGCACGGCGCGGCGGCGGTGAAGAAAGCCCCCTGATTGGACATTCGCACAAAGTTTATTTCGACACGAATCTCTCTTTCAAGGCGCCTTAGCCAAACTTGTCATGTTTTACGAATTTCATTAAATCTCGAGATGGTCTTTGAGATCTAAAATTCTAGTTAGGTATCCTGTTTCAAGACGGAAATCGTGTATGCAGTTTAGAATAAATGTATTAATATACACTGAGTCAGCATCGTCTCTTTCACATGCATATAAAAAAGAATATTTCTATTGACTACTTAGGTCTAATTTCTGTTCATACAAAGATGACACTGTAGTTTACAAAAGGGGATTGCCATTACCAAGAAAGTTGAAGAGTCCTGATATATGTTGCCTTTATAAAAAGATTTCAAAGGACAACAAGACTAGTTTTCAACACTCTTAGGCGGTTGCCATGATAACTAATATAATAATCTTAATGTGTACAGAAATACATTCTTCTGGAAAGCGTCAGCATACGCCTGAAGCCCCAGGATTGCTTACTGACGCGATATAATATTGTGACAACGACACCCACGGAGTACCCAACAACAGTATCTCGGTGCAGGATCACCAGAGGCCGATGTCCAGAGATATGTCCGATAGCCCACTACACTAACGAGTCTAGGCGTGCCGCCACCGATACCGACTCTATTATTTATGATCACGCTCCATATTTTTACAACCCATAAAGTCCGAGGTGTGTCACAAAAGTTGATATTGTCTCGCTGTACCGTCGTAAATATGATGGTAGTTATCGGGGTTGGTTTACAACTGCGCACTCCCACCCTGCCCAGTATAAAGAGTGAGAACTGTGGGAGTTACGGTTATCTAAAGATTTACCGGCCTGCCTCATTACTGCAGGTTATGACTTCTTATTCAACATTATTCTGAAGTATCGGTATATAAAGCAAGAGCAACACCCGAGACGTTCTTCTGGCAACTTTCCTCGGCAGTATTTCCCCTCATTTTCTTGTATACGTATTTCTTTTACCAAAATTTAGAATGAATGGAGCAGTTGCTCTTGTAATTATCTAATGTGAACCGGTTTCCAGGAAACGACTTCAATTAATTAAGCAGGACTCGGCATAAATTTGGTCGCAAACATTCACTCAATCTTGGTCTCATATGATTTTTTTGTTTGTTTGAACAAAATGTTTTAAATAGTAACCGGACTGTTGTTGAAAAATGGCTGAGACCGGGTTCGAAGACTTAAAATACAATATTTTTATGAATAAAAGTTACAATACTATAGATTTAACAGCAACGTGACGCAAACAGAATACATTATTGTTCTGTGACACGAATCATTTAGAATACACAATAGTTGTGTATAAAATCACACCATGAATTAACCCTAGAAACAAAAAAATCATTTGCATAACGATTAAGGTACGTACATATATTTTTATTACTATAGAAACTACAATGACTTCATGTTGGTGTTATTTGTTTACTTTAGCTTGTTTGATTAAACAACACTATTGAACCTGTGGAAGAATTATTAAAGTGAGTTCTACGTTTAGGTGTACCCGAATTTTGCCTATTTTCAAACATGTTTCCCCTTAAAATTCGCTGAAAATCTATTTCGTAAATTTAATTATAAAAAGGTATATTAGTATATAGAAACTAAGAACTTAATTATCATCCCATTATGTTAAAAGTTAACTTCTGTTAAGTTAATTTATGTGTTAAGCAATCGAGCAATATTAAAATTCGTGTTAGATTTTAGATGTTATTGTTATACACGCTACTTAGTGATACGACCCCACTTGATCTAAACTAATACGACAGCCATTACCTTAATTTATTACAGTGCACCACTTATCAATATGTATAGCTATAAAGTCCATCCGCCTAATCGAATCTCCTCATTACCGCCCTCATTACTGGCCATAAATATCGGTCCACATGGAGGGCACAGTTAACAGTTTTAATTGAGCGGAGAGTTGCGCGTGCGCACGCCCGGGTGATAGGTCGGACCCGCAGTTAATCATCGCTGGTAACCGCTAATTAAATTCTGGTCTGTTCTCGTATTGATACTAATATTAGTAAAAGTTAATGGGTCTCGTGCCTTCACGCTCGGCCTCCATGCGTGACTCGATCATACGTTCGTTAACGTCTCACCTCGGTCTATCAACGATGGACCAGGACCCTTCTACTGTCGAGGGATTCGGGTCAGACCCAAGGCTGCAGATTCCACTGGTTTCGCTAACTTTGGGTGAGCAGATGCTTGTTGGGATGGATGTGAAAGGAAATGCGATCGGTGTTTTCCTTGAATTTATGTTGAATATAGGATTCATAACATTTATTAAGTAGTTTTATCTTTTCTTCCAGCCCATTCAATGGTTCAACATGGGACGGAACACATCTGAATACATTTCTCTGCATAATTATAACTAAAACATCCATCCGACAATCATAGACTCTCATATTGTGTTGAAAAGCCAAGACCTATACCTATAAATGTAGATGTTCAGTATGCTGTACATACTTTGCTCCATTTATTAATTATACGGGAAATTAAACTGTGAAACGTTTTAAATTATTGTAGTAAATTATATATTTCTCCCATATGTTTAAGTACGTTATAATCCGATCTATAGTAATTTTTATGGCATCATTGAAATTCTTGGAATGATCCACATGGTGCTTCCCGGAATATGAATTTTTTCCAAGAAGGTATTTATTGGCATCGGATTTCGTACGAGAGGAACTCCTGCACGTGTCCCATGTATAGCTTTAATGCAGTTGGATGGATTCCATTGTGAAATAGATGTAGTAATTTTGTTTGAAAACATTTCACAACAAACATTGTAGGCCTAGTTAAGAATTTGAGGTGTCTGTAGAGCTAATTTTATAGATAGTTATCGGAAATTTGAACATAAAAACACTTTAGACAACGACGTAATTGTTGTCGGCTTGAGCCTTGCAATGTTAGTAAGGTCTTTATACAGCCTAGAGCCGTTATCAGCTCGTAGTTCGCTATCTGAAATTGATCACAACACATAACCGCAAAGTGCACCACTGTTCAATAAGGTCAAATAACAGTGATCAACTGCTCTAAACTTGTACGAAAGATCAAAACTAGTAACATTATAACGTTCCAGCGTTGTTGGTATTAATTACTTAACTTGGGTCCAGTAAACGCTAGTTACGGCTGGCTGAATCTACAACACGACCTCCAAACGGTTTGCTCAAATTTCAAACTGTAATAATTATGAAGGTTCTTTGAGCAGTGGAAATATTTTAATTTTATGCCACTAGTAATTTATGATAGAATTTCCTACGTTAATTTTAATTTTTGCGAGGCCTTTAGAAATCATGATTCCATAAAAACCGTTGTTGGAAAATGTTAATAACGGACTAGTAGTGACAAATTATAATAATTATGATTAAGGTTAGAGAACTAAATGGTGTGGTTGTGTATATAATAGTAGATATAAATATTAGTTATAGCATCAAATTGTTAATAAATCAAATCTATAGTAAACTCCATTTAAGAAGAATATGGGTCTCTGGTGCTTAGTTTCTTATCTGTCTGTGTGTATGTGTTTTTTATTAAATAATTAATACTGTATCTTAAAAATCAATACATTCAATTACACTAAGTTTGGTTCAAACCTTTATGATAAGAAGGTAATTGACTGTGAAAAATATCATGAAATTATATTTAGTATTTTCAACATGGCGGCCATTAAAACTTTTAACCTTTGAATATCTTAAAAACCAGTAGTTTTTCTCAAGAATTACAAGAACACCAGTATTTAGATTTTGTCACAAATCTAATGACACCAACATTATTTAAATGGAATAATAAATAACTAATTTAGCAGAGCAGAAACTATTTGCACTGAAACTGTGTATTTATTACGTTTTAGAATAATAATTTTACTAATACTTCTTTGAAAAACAATGAAAATGCAATGTTAAACATTAATTGTGCACTGATGGTTAAATTATACGTATTTATGTATTTTTATAAAATAAAAAAGATTTAACTTGAACTGACAATAATGCCTTACATGAAGTTAGAAATAACAGGAGAGTTAGGATACGATACAAACATAAATGCCTCATATGTGTGGAGAGCAGTAAGTGTTTGTGTTGTATCCGCGCATTGAATAAGATCAGTGGAAACTTCTCAATAGGCTTTTAATAAAATACATCAAAAGTCTCTACTTACAACAAAAATCTTTGTGATAGTGCAAATCAAGTTAAAAGTCACCAAGGAACAGTTTCTGTCAACCCTCCATCACGCGAGAACTTCACTGTGCGACCGTTTAATACACAAAGATGGACTGATAGTAAACAAAATGATTAAGGATAGTAAACATTACTTGCATTAAATGTATTGCTTTGTTTGGTTCATATTAGTTTGTTTGGACAATAACTGAAGTTTGTAGTGAGCGTTTTAAAATACCCTGTATAAATAATAATTACTACACATATACCTGTTAACTATCAATAACTATAATTCCCGTCCTTTCCCAGGTAGAGGAGGGCTTTTTAGTCTTACCTCAATTCTTAATAAAAGTTTGCTTATAAAATCATTTTGACCCGTATAACCAACACATAATACCAACGTATGAAACACAATATATTGTTAATTTATATTTTTTATATATTAGATAGTACGGTTTACTATCCATGTAAGTTATGACTAATTAATAACCCAAAATGAAGAGGACTCAAATCATAAAAGTATTAATAATTACATTTAAAGTTAATGGTTTTTTTGTAAAATTGCTCACATTATTAGTAAAAGTAAGATACTCGCCCTAATAAACATTAGATCGGGAAGGTATGCGTTCACATAACACTCAACTTATTTCGAAAGGTTCCTGTTATCTGCCACAATATTTCCCCTTTATTATAAGGGTAGTTGGTTTTCACGGCAAACATGTTAGAGAGGAATTCCGATTAATAGCTTCACTCTTTAAACAGAAGTATTTAAAATTTAACTAACACACATGGGACAGCCCCCAATCCCTCACAAGAATTGGAAAGAGGAGAGGCAGTTCCGTGTGCCTCATAAATATTTGCATTACGGAAACAGTTAGGAGTAAATAACTCTCCGTATCTCCTGCCGAATCTGGAGGCTGCCGGCAAATGGCTTTAGCCCCATTACCCGCGGTCCTACACTTATTAAGCTGTTACAAAATGGCGATACACATCGCCCGATATTTTATTGCAGATCGAATGACGGGCGCTGCCATTCAACCGTGAATTTACATTTTAAATTTGTCCCAGATTACCGATTAGTGGGCCGTTATTTATTGACGCCTGTTTTATGTGGATATCGGCCATTTGCTGCTGGCTTCTACCTCATTACTGGCATTCACAGCCTGACAAAGGCGGTGTCGGGCTGACATTTGCTATTTTTCAAAAATAGGCCGGCATATTTACTCCTCTACGCTCCTGAGTAGCCTGCATTATACACAGGAGGTGGAAAAGTGTTTATTCCGTTTGTTACTGAAATTCGTGGGCATGCCGGTGTCGGTAGATATTTGCAACTTTAGATAAATAAACCGACATTTATTTCATTTCACCCTTGAGTAACCTAGTCTGCATTATACGCAGGAGGTGGAAAAGTGTTTGTTCCGTTTGTTACTGAAATTCGTGGGCATGCCGGTGTCGGTAGATATTTGCAACTTTAGATAAATAAACCGACATTTATTTCATTTCACCCTTGAGTAACCTAGTCTGCATTATACGCAGGAGGTGGAAAAGTGTTTGTTCCGTTTGTTACTGAAATTCGTGGGCATGCCGGTGTCGGTAGATATTTGCAATTTTAGATAAATAAACCGACATCTATTTCATTTCACTCTTGAGTAACCTAGCCTGCATTATACGCAGGAGGTGGAAAAGTGTTTGTTCCGTTTGTTACTGAAATTCGTGGGCATGCCGGTGTCAGTATATATTTGCAATTTTAGATAAATAAACCGACATTTATTTCATTTCACCCTTGAGTAACCTAGCCTGCATTATACGCAGGAGGTGGAAATAACGTTCGTTCCGTTTAGTCCAAAAAAACAAGATTAGAAAAAATGCATTGGAGAAATCCTTAGGATAACACTAACTCTATTTTCACTTAGTGAACTCGTAATATAACTTGTAAACTGTTATGATAAGATGTTAGGTGCTGAAGTTTTTAGTATTTTCATTTAATTTAAATGTAAATATTTGCCTTGACAATTCTCAGTTCCTCTAACAATTTGTATGTGTTCTTTACACAAATAGAGATATGACAATATTTTAAGATTGGAATATAATCCGCTCTGCCGCTGTCGTGGGAGTGCAGATATCAACAAATGGACAGATTTGTACACCAACCTATGGTAGAAGCTTCCTTGCACTCGGGAAGAAGGCTGATTAGTTGTAAATGTTCGTAAAAATATTTTAATATTTTACTGTGACAATGAGCTTCGATTAATTAATGTTTCATAATTCACAAAGTTTCTAGTATCAGCCCCAATCTTTACTAATATTGAGCATTCCTATTATTTTATTTCTATTCGACCATTCGAATTGAAGAGATTTATTTGTATAGGAATAATTATTAAATAATGAATCCCATGACCACGCCACTGCCGAAGCCCTCGCAAGAGACCCGCACTATACAGAGGCAGGTGCCGGCAATGTACTGCCCACGGGCGTGCTTAGCTCCCCAGTAGTGTGTAATAAGATTTACAAGCCCTCATTGTGCGCAGTAATTAAACTTATAAAGGCTGTAACAAAGTAATTAATTCGTCAATAGCCACGCGTAGAGGCTGGTGGAAACTGTTTGTTTATGAGACACTGACACTATTGTTTATCTGCGTCATTTTCTTTGTTACCACTCATTGTTCAGGCGACCTTTCTATTGCTTTCGGTATATTGAAATCCTCCCTGTTCAGATTTAGATGGCTGTTCTTGCTCCTGGTGAGAAAGAGTGTAACATCTTGTATCAGAATGCACGGCATGAAAAGATAAATTGTGAGAAATTATTTTGGAAACATCAATAGTTTGGATCAATTATTGCTGTTACCTATTTCTAAACAAAACCGCGAAAATTAATAATTTTTTACTGAACCATTATAAACGTCGAGACGTTCATGAGCTAACTCGTTCACTTTTGCCATTCATTGTTTGAAGGTTATTTTTGAAGATGGAAGGATTGTGAAGGAAACAGGATTTTCCCGGACATTTGCCATCGTTCAGTGACACAAGAAAGACGAAGTGATTTGAGTAGATAGTTTTAGAGATAGTAGTGAAATTTTATACTTTTTGTTAAAACACATCACATTAAATAATCAGAATCTAAAAATTATTCAAAGATAGTTTAACACGACTTGTATTCGGAAAATATATTAGTAATGTACTGGATTTATACAAAATTAAAAGTCTACGGATTAGGAAATTTCCACTTCTAGATAATTGACCTTGAACTAGGCTCAGCCAGTTAATGCCGAATAAATTCTTTAAATAAAACAACTCACACAAGTTTTAGATGGGATTTAAAATTAGCCTACTGTTAGAAATTATATGTCCTTGCACTCAGGGTCTTGAAATTCAAAATACTCTTAACTTTAGAGATTTTAACTGCTTGGGTTTCATTTACCAGTGGAAAGACAGATGAAGGTGTAGAGACGATTGGAGATCAGAAAAACAAATATAAATATTTTACAAAGTTACAACTTAAAGTACAATAAATACAGTGTTCTTCGGAAAACACGAATGGCAACACGGATGAAAGTGCGTGGATAGTGTCTGGATCGTGGATACTCTAATGAGTGATGGTCCGAGCGATGAGTCCGGACGTGATCCGGACGCGATAAGATAATAATGAGGTGCGCGTGTTGAGTGATCAGGCGGCGAGATTGGCACGAAGGGGAGAAGACGTTGCTCCTGGGCAGCGGTCGTGGCTAGATCGAGCAGGACTTCTCGTTTCCTTTAAGATGGGTGTAATGAGCATTTGTATTTTAGTTCTTGAAGGAAACCAGAAAATTCAACTCAAAACGCGTATTTTTAAGAGTAGAATTATTTTAAGTAAATGATTTCAAAGTCTCTCCATTCACTTCTAAACCTCCGGACTTGGGCATAGAGACTGGTTTGGATCAATCAGTAATGCCGAGTGCCATAGCTTATTCGGAAATTCTTAAGTAATATAAATATACTCAATGGGAGAGAACCGTCAACACAATCTATTTTTCAATTATTTGACAAGAACGAAATAAATTAACAATGCATACATACAGACGTTAAACTGTCTTTAGATTAGGAAGACTGGAACTGATCACAACACGTTTTATCTGAGTAAAACGAAAACTCTTCGACAAACCTCTAATGCAAACGGAGTCACGGAAGTAACTAGGATTTTCCTCTAGACCGTAACAGGCTTCTCAGTCGTACGTATGTGTGTAAATTGTCTTCATCGGGACAACATAGCAAAGTTAGCTATAGCACTGAAAATATTTTAGACCGAAAGACAAGAGCCGGAAGTAGACGGTTTGAATTGAAGTAGATTTGCGACAGTTACGTACGTACTATATACGAATATATATATATATAGTAATTGCCACGACTTGCCACCAAGGTTATACAGCTGCTGAGTCTCACACCAACCTCATCTACTGCTGTTAGGATTACATGGGAGGTTAGTGACATGGATTTTGTGGAGGAACATTAATTTTGTAGCATTTAGTCATTGTGCTGTCAAATCAACTACACTCATACAAACTTTTTTAGCCTTGTCTGCAAACCATATTTGTGCACATAATATCTTCATAACATCTGTTCATAATATGTTATTCACAAAAAGATTATTTGTTTATTGAAAGGATAACAGGATATATATATATATATATATATATATATATATATATATATATATATATATATATATATATATTCTTCGGAATAATACAGCACATGGTACTAAAAGTATCTTAGATCGGAGTATATAACATGAGTTAGAAAGAAACGGCTTTTGACCGAAATATGTTTTCAATACATGTGCATTTGTACTTTCTTGATCGGGGTAACAAGGCAGACTCAGCTGTGAAGTTAGACGTATAATGAATTTAAACCAGAAATGCTCCTAAACGTGCAAAACATAATATAATAGTCAGGTTAAACTCTGATATATTTAACCATGAACTTTTAAATCATATACACCTGCCGAATGCCTATTCCCGTTTAAAAGATTTTATAGGACTCGATCATATTACGTCATAAGTGCTTTTACTAACTAGTACAAGGACTACGATTTTGAAAGTTGCGTGTGAAACCACAGGTAACAGCTATTTTTTTACGTAAACATACAACGTAATCTGAGTTAATAACTTTCCTCTTAACTATATTCAAACCAGTGCGTTTCTTGAACAACACGTATTGTTCACAGATTCAACATTTTGAACAGTACAACAACAATTTTTAAAGTCTACTCACGTAAGTCTCTCCTTTAAGAATTCGATCCATTCCTCTTGCACGAGCTGATTATCCCGGTCCTGGTCAAAGAGTTGGAACAGTCTAGAGAGGACTTCCTGCAACATAAATTGTATATTATCAACTAAATTAATTATACAAATTCCTATTGCAAAAGGTAATTATGACGGTCCTGGTCAAAGAGTTGGAACAGTCTAGTGAGGACTTCCTGCAACATAAATTGTATATTATCAACTAAATTAATTATACACATTTCCACTGCAAAAGGTAATTATGACGGTCCTGGTCAAAGAGTTGGAACAGTCTAGAGTGGACTTCCAGCAACATAAATTGTATATTATCAACTAAATTAATTATACACATTTCCACTGCAAAAGGTAATTATGACGGTCCTGGTCAAAGAGTTGGAAGAGCTTAGAGATAAGTCATGCAACATAATTAATGTATTATTAACTATAATAATTCAATTGTTTAAAATAATACATATGATACGTTTAAATATAGTAGACTAATAATTCTAAGGAGTCTTTTGGATGTACATTTTCCTTAGAATTACTTGAAGATATCCAGCAGTTACCGAATGAAACACTATATTATTATTGTCTTGTCTATTGATTATTCCCTTATTATATTTCATTTCAGCTTGAGATAATATTAAAAAGCAGTTTTATGGTAAAATTTGAAATATTACATTGCTGTTCATTTATACATATTCTACGTGCAAAATAAATTATAATACTTGAAAGCTTTAGTCACGCATTATAGCAATATTTTACAGTAACATCTTTACGGTTTAAAAAAGTACTCGTTTCCACCGCTGAATATTACTAATTCACTTCTCTGTGTCTTTAGGAGCACTCAAAAATACATCAAGCAGACAAATCAATTTCAGAACAATCGAAGAATAACTTATGGCGTGACAACCATGAATATTGTAATGTAATATGAACTCCGTCAGTTCAGTAATAGAAATGCCAGAGAAGTTGAGACGACTGGAACGAGCGAACAAGATTGCAAATTTAACGCATAAACACTTGATCAAGTATTGTTCGCTTGCTGAACTCGGTTCACCAGAGAAAACACCTTTAGGTGTCAGCAAGGCTTTCTCATTAGACTTGTTGACTCGATAGGAGAGACCATCTCGTCAGACGATTAGGACTCCAAGCCTGGGGTATTATAATCCTATCAATCATTTTCTGACACGGGATTTTGATAGAAGACGATTATGTGTTCCTAAAAAGGCGACTTACACTCTAGCCTCATTCATAAATACATAACATAAATTCATTATTATCTCATCCGGATTTTCTATCTTTCAGAAATTAACGAGACCGAGGCGTGTGGAAATATCACAATCCTTTGAGAGATTCCTGTCTCACCACTTTGACAGGAAGAATCAAAATCAACGAAGAAATAAACAACGGACCAGTTTTTCTCCAAATCGAAAACAATGGGCTGCGTGGAGTCCGGGGCAAAGACCTCCGTCATTCAGGGCCGCGAACAGGACTCTCGGCCGCTTATTGATTTGTCAAAAAAGAAAGAGATCGCCGCCCAATTCGGAGCGCGTCCTTTCAGAACAAAAGTGAGAGTCCGGCCAGCTCGGCGCGGCGCCGGAGGTGCACATGTTACACCGGCGGCGGCACCTGTGTGGGCGGGTGTTATGTAAATATTGACCGATTTGGGAGAGCACACCACTACTGCCTCGGGCGTCTCGTTAATCGAGCTTATTAATTCCGAGTGCATTTCGACCACCTGAGCCGCGCCTAGAGGTAGGCTGTAGTCCAACTTGTTATTATCAGAGGCTGTCCAAGGACCGTACCTATGAGGGCCGGTACATAGTAACCGGAATGTCCCGTGGCGGACCTGGTTGTATCTTGATGTTTCACTCCGGTTCGGTTCTGGACAGACATTCACGTTTTTCCTTGACATATTAACGAACGTCCATTCTCCGATTAATATGCTCCCAGGGCATTTTTTATATGTCAGGATTCATGAGGATTAAACGGGGTTACGCATAGAGGTTTTGAAACAAAGTTAGTTGTATTACAGAGCAATTAAAATTTCCATATTTCATCTAACAAGTTTTATTGATTATTTTTCTATGTAAAGAACATGTGTTTAATTACTTACTTTAATTACAAACTTTGGAAATTGTCACTATATCCCTAAACTGCTGTGGATGTGTTCAAACAAACTGAAAATAAAACTCCTTTTGCATACATCCTTAAATTACCTTATTTATAATAACATATTACTTTTCACAGATTAACAAACATTTTTAGTATTTAAATATTTAATATCATTCACATTCTTTATTGCAATATTTAATACACAATATAAAATACTTAATAAACTTTTAAAATATAAAAGTCCATTATAAATAAATACGAACATATGTAAATACAATAATTAATTATGAACTATGAACTTAGTTAAACAACTCAACATGATCAGGTTCCCCGTAACTTATAATCATGATACAATAATATTGGTTAACTATGGGTTTGGGCAGAATATAATGTTTAATATCACAAAAGCGTTTCAAGTTAGAACCTTTTCTTCATCGATATCCTATACTTATACAGAGTCAAATGATAAGATGCAACATTCAAGACTGGTGTTTCATAACTCCACGGGCCTTCAATGAATAAATTTTTAAAGAAAGATATCTACAGCTTGTTCGCTGATACATTCAAACAGCAGATGTTGAACAAGCAAATATAGCTGTTGGTTCTGAGAAACAATGCGCCATCTCGAGAGAATCTGGTTCTTGGAGCAGATGACCGCCTCAGAAGCTCTCCGGTATCGATGTCATTACTAGGGAATGTCAAAGACACGACAAGTCAGAGCGATGTGGGGCCATTGTAACCGTAGAGGATCGCCATGCAGAATATGCAAGGCTCGCAACAGAGACGCATTGTGCAGCGAGGTGATCCGTCTTGCTACTGGATGGTGTAGGAGACCCAGACCCTGGCTCGTGTACCGGGTCACATTTAGGGTCGGGAGGAACGGCAGACGCACGCCTTCAGGTCCTCAGCAGACAAGACGCTGCAGAGGGTAATGAGTAGATTTAGAAGTAAGATTAAACTATATTTTTTCAAATCTGTCTCAATATGTTAAGAGTCCGATTTGAATTGTAAATCTAGAAGCTCGACATTTACCAAAATCTTGTTTAATTGGGTTGATAATTATATGAGTCTGTAGATGTGTTGAACTTATTATTGCTCAACATTATTTTCAGCATGGATGCACATTTGAAAATTTGGTTTTTAGGAGTTTTCTATTCTCAAAGCTTATTATTGGCTTCCTAAACCTTACTCTGTATTTTCAAGGCTCTTATTCAAATCTTAGAAATACAGCTTATTGTTAACTCACTTAGATCTGATAAAGCTATGCAATTACAAGTTGGGATCATGAGACTTATTTTACGTATTAGCATCATTAAATTTTATTAGGAGGATCTCATGGTTTTATTAGATTTCTATAGATGATTTGACAATTTAATAAATTATATCAAATACAGTGATACGCAGTTAGATTAACACATGTATAGCAGTTGAATTTTAAACTTTAAACATATACTGTACATACCAACACTCCCGATTTTAAAATGCGATTCATAAAGTCGACATAGCTGTTCAGATAGCTGATAATACGTTATAAACTGACTTGACATGATCCCAATATTTAATTTAACTTCTATCCAGGATATTATCACTTTAATTAGCACATTTTTAATATGCACATAGCACACTCTTAATCATTTCGTATGTAAATGCTAATTCAATGAATGCGTTACTGCTTGGATCTTGAGATTAGTCACATCGACTGCAGATCTATTGTGCCCTGTATTATTTTGTTTAGTTTTAAAGGTTAGTGTTTGTTTTATAAAGTACATGTTTTAGAGATAACATGCATGTACTTACTTGACACACATGTTTGTTGCGAATCTTTAGAAGTACTCGTGTCAAATCGCTATGGCATGATTTTTTATTTTAACATAGATTTTATGTTAGTTAGAGGCAGCATTAATGATTTCTTGTGTCACTAAACTATGTCAAATGTTCGGAAAAAAATCTTGCTAATTTCCCAATCCTTCCATCGTAAAACTTAACTTTAAACAAAGGCTTTCCTTGTTAGTAAACATTTCGAATTAGTTTTGAAGTAATGATTTTAAAACCATTAATAGACTGGTCTCAATTAATATAAAGCTAGTACTACTTGCAACTCCATTGTATTTAATTCTTGCCTATCTGATTGTATGGCTGGAAAGATTACGCAAATGCAGAGATAACACAGCTAATACTAAGCCCTGCTGGATCCTAATTTATCGCTTTTAGAGCGATTGTCCCCTGATCAGCTTTTCTGTGCCTGTCACAACACTCGACAGAGAGCCTCAATAAGCGGTTTAATATCGCTTAGTGACACGCTTTTAGAATATGCTAATAGCGACAGCCTATCAGATTTACAGAGTAACATTTCTCTAAAGCGCTTTTTATTAGTTATAAAAATAATGTAGAAAAAATGTATATTAGTTCTTTAATCTGATTTTGAAAAGGAAATCGAAGCACTGAGTTACAATAATATACAACAATACTTGCTGTTTATAAAATTGTGACTTAGAAATTGTCCATTGTTATTACATAAGTGGAAGCAAAACATAAAAAATTGACAATAAGAGTATTTAGTCATAGTAATCAATAAAACATTTATACGTAAAAAACAAACAAACCACGAAGCTTTATGAAAGCATAAAAAACACGGCCCAAGACACAACCATTACTAAAAACACTCCACAGCACACATGTTAGAACCGATAGAACATGAGAGAAATTGACATTTATTGAATTTTGTGCACTTTTATAAAATAAACTTATATTTTAGATTTTGAGAACTGTAAAAGAAATTAGATAGTATTCCCCGAAACGCGGTGTTTCTATTATTGTAACATTTAAAGGTGAAGAGCATCCTAAGCCATTCATAATACATATTGTCAATAATGAATATAAAATAAAACATACATCGTGGACCTGGTCGTCTCACTCAAGCTCGAGGGTAAATGTGCTCTGTAGAAAACAATTGTACTTTAACAATGTATCGAAATTAATTCGAGGGGGGAAGAAATTTGTATCGATACTATTCTCCAAGGTATATGGGTGATTTTCCTAAAATGTTTCAATTTTTTATTAATTTCCTTTAACTTTGGAATCTTTATTGTTTTATCCAAACATTTATCTACAATATGTGTATAAAGTCCTATAGAACTCTACAATTGTGTTCTAAAAGCTAGGCTCAGTCCAAATATTTCTCACAGTTTTGATATTAGCAATAATATATTATTCGTGCGTGAATTTGCTAATATTAATTGGATATAACAGCAGTGTATACTAATCACATTGAGCTAAGTATAACCAAAAAACTCGTCAGAGGTCCGACCGGCTCCTCCCCGTAGTCTGCTCGCCCTGCGGCATTCGTGCCGGCCTCAGCAGCGCCTCGTGTGACGGCCCGTTATTTATACGAGCTCGCAAAGGATATATCTCGGGAGCTGCGACCTGTGGTTATTTCCCATTACATTCATTAATTACCTGTAATCGCACAACGCCGCAGTCTGCTGATTTACGAGGGTTGGTAGTAGGAGTGGTGGAAGACGAAATGGTTGGGGAAGGAAATCTAGCATTTTATTTGGAAATGAGTCATCAATGACAAAACAACGATTTAGGGGATATTTGTTGAAATATCTTACCAAGCAAATTTATAATTTTATTCAAAACGTTGCTCTTGTATTCCTCTAAATTTGAACTCGCAGTGTAAAGTTGTTGATAAAGATAATATATAATTTTATGATATAATATATATGAATGCTCATGTTCCATTGCGGTGAAATCTTTAGCAGTATAAACGATGCGCTTCCCTTGCAGGCATGCAATAAAGATGCTTGTTAAAAGCTGGAATCCTCAATAACATATTCCTAGCTGCACATAAATTTCGATTGCATGCGATGATAACCAGATTAGTTGCTTTATTGAATGTGATTGCGCCAACGCCTTTACCGGAAAGGTTGGGGTATCTCTTATATTGTTTAGGGATCATGTACATAACTGTTTGTCACAATGACTAATTATACTCTGATTCACAGTATTACTCAGATCCAAATTATAAAAAAGAGTGGTTTAAATCAATTTACAACATTTTTCGGTGGTAATCTTTAAAAACCTCTTCATCAGACTCGTCTGAAAACTTTGATTAAGTATTGAGGATACACATCAAGAGATAGCTTTTAAACCTGTTTTGTTCTTTATCTTGTTTACGTCTTCATTTCATTATCATTAATTATGTATTTATATAAAGATTTTTAGGTTTATTGATGTAAAACAAAACACGTTTAATTTAATAATCATTAGATCGATAAACTTTTATGTAACTTAATGAGTGCATTGCTAAAATGAATACGTCGTTTGAAGCACTTTTTCATCCTGTTTCACTGTTCCGTGTCAATAAAACCTCCAAATTCGTTTATACGTCTATTAAAGTGTAATGAATTTTCGGTTGGGATTTGTTCAAGAAAATTGCCCTCAAGAGAGAAAAAGTACATATTTTAATCGCTCCACTAAGAATTACAGGCATTTAAAGTACAATTTAGGCAATTTTTTAATCGAGCTCAAAAATAAAAGACTACAGATAAAAAATATGAAATTTTTACAGTACGTATGCTCACTATAGTTTTTGTAGCTTCAGGGAGGGACGTGTTATAATTCATTTATAACTTAAGGAAATTATATATTTAATTAATTACATTCATTGCATAGATTATTTAGATTTTATAGATACTTCAGAACATTTTATAGATATAGTAAACTTTGTATAATCACTTCCTCCAGTAATTTTTGTGTACATGCTGTGTAAAGTTCATATACCTATTTTTGCTTTAATGTTTTGTGCCTGATTACAAAACATCCCGAAATTTTGCTTCAATATGCTACCATGCTTCATGGAACACTCAACAGTGTTTTTTTCTTTTTTCCTATCTTCAGAAATGGTACTTTAAAAGTATGACTAAATATTTTTTTACAGGTTCACAAGAATTTTACCCCACGAAAAAATCCATCACACCACCTTAATAATTAACAATCTAAGTTTAGGCCGCACAGTAGTCACAATTATGTCATTCAGATGCCTACACAGATACAGCACGCCTCTGGCCGAACACCTGCTGTCAATTATAACATGTCTCGCTTGCCATCTATTACTATATTATTTAATTCGCTGCTAGCCACGTATGTTAATACAGTGAGCGGGTCAGGGCTGTTCCGAGCGATAAGGTCTTTCCGAGAGCCGCACGATTTTTTCACCGTTCCGTACGTGACCGCGCCCGACAAAAAGCACAATATATCAGTCATTTCTCCGAGTTATAGGCCGTAATTACCGATGTGTTTGTCTAGCTGTATATCAGCTGTCTACATGCCTCAGTTCGCCCTGTGCCGTCAATCTTAGCACGGCCCAGTCCATCATCGCGGACGGCCACAATTTCTGCGTCACCCGGTCCCGGTCCCGGTCCGTGTCTCGGTCTAGACCGCGGTCACGGTCGTGAGCCCGCTTTTATTTATACCCCCACGTGTTCATACGCCAAGAATGTGTCTGGATTTTATATTCCGCCCTCCCTGTCGTGTTTCAACCGCGGATAAACAGCTGGAATATAAATTCTAGGAATTATTGTACTGGTTCATGAAAGGATATCTGGATTCAACGCACTTCTCTTTTTTCTATTTTATGGGAATTTCCTTGGTTGTGTTCATTCCAGCACTAAACTAGATGCAAAGGTTTTACAATATTTATTGTTCAATATGTGTAAAATTATAATTCAAGAGATATAATTCAGAATTATCTAAGAATCTTTTGATTACTATTATTAATTATTGTTTTCTCACCTTCAGCATTTGTTTTTTTTTTTTAAGTTATGCTATATGTAATTATAATAGAAAGATATACGAAAAACTGCAATATGGTATATATTTTGCAATATCGTACAATCGCAAAATCGTACAAATATTATTATTTGAAAAGCTTTGGTTTGAACTTGAGAGTTTGCATTGCAATATGATTAGCTGTATTAAACAGTATGTACCTTAATACAATCCTATATTTTATACACGACTTCTCACTAGGAATGTTGTTTTTCAATGCTTCGATACGTAGGCTACATTTCTTCTACTTCCTAAACAATCGTTTTAAATCCACCAGAGCTCGTTCAATTCCTAAATAATAACCGTACATTACTGGAAGAAGGTTTTTTGTGATCAAAAGTAAATATAAGAGATGGTCATTGTCATTAGACCCATGTACGGTGACCTCGTGATAAAAGTCACCGGAAGTCTACTAACAGTGTTTTACAGTAGTCTACCAAAGTTACGTTGCAAAGTAAATGGATACTGGTATGTACGTTCATTAATCCAATTGGACATCGGACCAGATAAAGAACAGTTTGAACTGGAGAACTAAACATCTGATTAGGGGAGATCGTGTAGAACATAGTGGCGACCTGTAGGACGAGGTCGGCCTAACAGCAAACAGTCCAGTCTCCTGGAATCTGGACTACAATCGGAGTGCGACATCGTCCCTCTCCTTTGTGTGTTTCTATTCGATCACGCGTTTCCTTGGTGCCTATGCTGTGTCCTAGAGGGAGAGATTTATATACTTGATCGTTCCCTTCTCTGGATTCCCTTTGCTTTGGTTGTAAACGAAGCTGTTGTGATCGCTCAAATATTTGTTTTTACTTTGTGTGAGGTCTATACATATCTTTTTGGACTTGTGGCTCACTGAAAGCGGATATTTACCCTCTAAATGATAGTAGAAAACTCACAGGATGATGCATTAGTATATTTAGATGTCAAAATTATATATGCTACATAGTAAGACACACACACACACACACACACACACACACACACACACACACACACACTTATTGACAACAAAACAAGTTTTTTAGAACCATTGAATGATTTCAGTTGCTTTCAGTTGATTTCAGTTGCTATCTAATCGCCGATGAGTCCGGACCGCTTATCTACAACGTCCCGTCTTATCTGATTACACGATTCGGCCTGCCTAGTTGAGGTTATACCTGTCGTTAATAATTTATCTTTCATATTTTTGTGTTCATAAACCTTTTTTATCACAATGTCGGAAAGGTGTGACAAGTGTGAAAGCGTTTTTTCTTGCTAATGACGTTATAGCTAAATGCGTTTGAGTGCAAACGTTCATTTCACCCCGCGTGTTCGCGTGCTGGTTCGCCGCAAAAATTTCACGAAAGGCAAACATAAGTCTTGGAAGTGTGTGACACGTGTTTTGAAGAAAACGCCTCTTTGTCCTCTGTTCGTAGCAACGAAGAAATGGATATAAAGAAATACATGTCCGATCTCCTTCAGTCTCTCAAAAAAGACATTATAAAAAACACAGATGATTAAAATCAAAACTGTTTTAGAATCTGTTAACTGTTTATCGGCTGAACTGAAAAAACTTGCAGTGCAGTGTGACTGAGCTACAGAACTCTCTCACCAGAAGATGGAAGATCGCTGTGACGACCTTGAAAAAAACGAACAGAAAATTAAAGGAGGAGGTTCGAGATTTACACTTCAGCTGCAAGACATCGAGCAGCATTCCCGCTCAGCCAACATAGAGATTATCGGGATACCAGGTACACACGGGGAAGATATATATTATTGCCTACAAAAGATCGCTCTCGCCATTAAATGTCCCATTCAAGAGAGAAGACTTCTCTATTGCCCACCGGCTGCGCCGTGTACTCTAAAAAGCATGTCTATCCGCCGATAATTCGCGCAGTTCGTCTCTAGGAAGATCAGGGAAGAAATGGTTGACGACTGCAAGAAGGATGAGGAACCTGAACGCTTCTGGCATCGACCCGGCGCTGACCAATAGCCCAGTGTTCATCAACGAACATTTAACTGCACATAACAAGGCAATTCTCGGGCGAGCACGGAGACTACAGCGAGAGAAGAAGATTAGCTTCGCCGGTTTCTTCAACGGGAAGATCCCTTGTCAAGGTGGCTGAGGGTGCTGAGACCGAACGAGTTACTGCGCTTGCTGACCTTGACAAATTTGATAAGTGAACTAACACTATTCCGGCATAAGGTACATGATTAATGTATTACTTACAGTTTATTGAATTAAGTCGATCAGAGGAATGTTTTGTTATATTTTAATTATTTATTTGGGTACAATAGTAACACTTATACTACTAACATAAAATATGTGTCTGCATAATTTTAAGAATATATTATTTTATCACATTCATCAAATAACATTCTTATATTACACTGTATTGTTCGCTTTGTATTTAGCAGCTTGTTATTTGAAATCCTTACTTTAATTTAACAAATTGTATTAATATCAATTTTAGTCAACCGTTTTTAGTTTGTTAATTATATTTATTCATATGGCACACAGGTAGGATATTATTTTAGTTTATTTTATCGAGATCAGCAGAAGTCTGAAATTGTTTTCCATTATTAACAGCTAATTTATATTTTAATAAAATTCTAAATGGTTATTTTTATTTTTATGAAGTGTATTTGGACAGAAATACTGTACAGAATGCATGTCAACATAATATACACATTAATTAATTATTCTAACGATATATTCACATATTCTTTTTTTTTTTTAAAAAAAAGCTTGAATTATACAATTAATCATTTTATATTAATAAGTATTTTCTTTTTCTTCCAATGTTAAATTTGCGTTTATTATGGCTGAGGTAGTGAAGCAACTTCAGCTATGATCTATGTTTTAGTTATACTTAATTGTAAAATATGTGTGTATCTGTATGTGTATGTAAGCGTATGTGTGTGCATGTGAATGTAGGTGTGCACGAGTGTATGCGCATATGGGTTTCAATTACATATATATGTAAAGGAAGGCTTCTTATTTTTTTTAATTTTATCGAGATAAGTCTAATTTTTGTTTGGTTTTCTATGCATAGATAAAATATAGACATATAATACATACAAAATCAATTACTATAATAATGTATGTTTGTGTGTGTGTGTGGGTATTGTATTTACATATTTTCTCCTTTTTCAATAGGAAATTATAAAGTTTGCTCAGTTAATACGTGTTGTTTTCCTTGAATGTATAAAATAGCTTTTTTCACAACAGTAGTAATCAAATCAGTTATATTGTTTTAATTTAAGTACAAAATGTAATCATCTATCATGAAATACTTTTAAAATAATATTATAACATTGTTTAAGAGTTCCTGTACTTTGTTCTAGCCTATTAAATATCTACACAGTTAAATAATCATTGTTATCTAGTTGTAGTAAAATTAATTTCTGTGCCTACCTGAATAGATTGTTAACAATTTAATATACAAGATGTTAATTATACTTCAATTATAGTCATACTCAATTTAAGTTTAATTATACTTTTTAATTTAAGAATCTTGTGCGATTTGTAACCTCACAACTATTTTATTTGATCGCACATTCATATCATAACTATCCATTACTGTTATAATATCTCTTTATTATTTTTATGTATAATACTCTGTAAAGGTTGATGAGTCCTCAACTGGGCGGGTGGTCTGTGCCGAGGGTCCTGCTCATGAATGGGGAAGATGACGACACTTTAAATTTTAAAACCATTGTTTAGAATTGTATAATATACAACAAATTAGTAATTTTTTTCTTAATCAGAATGTTATGACAGCCTAAAAATATTTCATTGTAATATCCGGAGTTATTGTAAAAATTTTAATGAACTTTTAGTATATCTGAATGATATTCCACACTTGGACATAGTTGTTCTGACTGAATGTTGGTTGAGAGAGAGGGTGAGGAGGGGGAGGTTTTGGAGGGGTTTGACATTGTACTGACGAACAAACAACGTAACAGAAATGACGGTGTTATCATTTACTTCAACAAAACGTTTATCAGCTACTACCTCACAAGTAACACTTGGGGACGTTTACGGCATTAACTTAGAATTTAATTACTGCAACAAAACCTTTTACATACTTGCCCTATATCGTACCTTTGGACAGTGACTTGGAATTTTTCTTATCTGAACTAGAAAATTATTGTAATCGCTTACATAAGAGCAAGATGGGAATAATTCTAGGTGACATTAACATCGATTTACTTAAAAATACTCCAACATGTGACAGATACTTAAACTGCTTACTGGGATCGGGATTTGTCCAATGTATAGATAAACCAACTAGAGTTACTAATAACTGCTCGTCATGTCTGGATCACATATTTTTACGTTACTATGACATGAACAATGTACAATCAGCTGTGCTCCAGACTGGCGTGAGTGACCACTACAGTACTGGCCTGACTATCACTGCCACTGCCACATCGCCTCACAATGACAACCCTACTGACGAATTCACTACACAATACTACACTGATAAGCATCTGCTCGGCCGTAATCTCGCTCACTTGAGCTGGGAACCTGTTTTGAGTTGCCAGGATATCACAACATGCGCTAAAAAATTTGAAAAATACAATATCTCATCTTATTAAAGCTTCGTCAAAACCTGTAATTAACTATTCCACACGCTCAAAAAAATTAAAACCTTGGATTACATCCGATTTGGTCAAATTAATTCGCATTAGAGACAAAGTAAGTAAAAAATTAAAAAAACAACCTTTTAATCATGATCTCTATCAATCTTTTCGTACATTAAGACACAATTTAAGCAAATCTCTCTTAAACAATCTAAAAAGCAATATTACAGAACTAAACTTGAACATTATCAAAACAATCCCAAAATGTTCTGGTCTATCGTAAATGAGCTCGCAGGTAAAATTAAGAAGAGAGATTCCTTTCCGATCCAAAAAATGTTACCAAGATACTCCGTATATAGCTCACGGTTTGTGTAAAAAAAGTAGGCTAATGATTTTAATTCCTTTTTCTCCGCGGTTGGACACAGTCTGGCTAGTGCCATCGACTCGAGTGGGGACCCAGTTTTGAGTGATGCGGATTACAGACAGAACACCGTGTTCACATTTGACCACTGTTACTGAGAACTTGATGTAATACGGCACGTGACTGGACTGCGTGGGGGATCCGCCCCCGGAGTGATGGTGTCTCGGCTGACGTGTTAAAGGACAATGTTTATGTCTTCTCTAAGCCCCTTCAGCATTTAATAAATCTAAGTATTTCTTCCGGTATTTTCCCGGATATCTTTAAAATCGCTAAGGTCATTCCACTGCATAAAGGAGATAGCTTCTTAGATAAAAATAATTTCCGCCCCATCAGCCTTTTGAGTGTATTCTCCAAGATCCTTGAGCGTATAATTAAAGAACAATTAGTTGCCTATCTTTTCTAACAACCAAATCTTGTGTGAGTGTCAGTATGGGTTCAGAAAGGATAGGAACATTTCTGATGCTCTTTTTGATGTCAACAGACAAATCAATGATGCTATATCTAAAGAACCTGCGCATTATTTTAATATTTCTTGATTTGAGGAAGGCCTTTGATAGCATTGATAGAAATAGGTTGCTCCTTAAATTGGAGGCCACTGGAGTTCGGGGTAATGCACTTTTCATGGTTCTCGACCTACCTCACAAGTAGGCTGCAGACCGTGTCTGTCTGTGGGACCGAGAGTGGACGCGCTTCCGGTGGACTACGGGGTGGTTCAGGGCAGTACGCTGGGCCCAATTCTGTTTTTGATTTATATTAACAATATCTCTAAATTGAACTTTAAATGGCAATCCTGTTTTATTTGCAGATGATAGCTTAATTTTAATAAAAGGTAGCGACTGGGTTGATGCCGTTCTAACGCTCTACATGACCTCATGGTCTTAAAAAAATGGTTTGACCAAAATATCCTTTCATTAAATACATCAAAGACTAAGTTTATGCCCATCTCTCTCCGGAAGACCACAGACTATGCCCTCGGCGACCTCGTGGTCCATAATTGTGGGCAGTTACAACAATGAACTTTGTTCTTGTGAAACTATTGAAAATGTATCGTCTTATAAAATATTTGGGTGTATTCTTTGATAAGCGCTTAAAATGGTCTGTACATGTTGAATATGTAAAAAAGAGAGCAAGGAAATATATATATATGCGTTTAAACAATTAAGTGAAATTTTAAATGAAAAAGAAATTAAACTTGCTTATTTCGCCTATGCCCAATCGTTGTTCTCGTTTGGAATAATAGCCTGGGGTGGAGCGTATAAAACTCTTTTTGCAACCTCTGCAAGTGGTTCAGAAGGCAATCTTAAAAGCCGGTTTCAAAAAATCTAGGAGATATCCTACTGGACACTTTATATCAAGAAAACTGCCATTCTATCAATTCGAAAAATATTCATTAAAACACTCTCGTTCATATTTATAAACATTTTTATACAATTTTCTCTACAACTTCGCATTCTCATAACACACGATACTCACGGAATATTGGTGTCTCATCAATGCAAATCAGTAAATCCTTCTCATCTACAAATTCTCTTTATATATCCCATATTCTGTATAGAAATATCTGTAAATACTTTCCTGACAACCAAAATATTCAACTCACCGTCGATATATACATGCAAGAAACGCTCGAATGAATGGCTGTATGCTATCAGCGCAGAAGAGGCCGAGGCAATTATCACGGCTGACTACAGACGGACCTGACTTTTGACCCTGCCTCCCTCTTAATGCCACTTCAACAGCACCGATGCCTCTATGGTTTTTTCCTATTTTATACATTTATTTTTTATTTCATAACATTTCGGCAAGAAATCTGCTAGTAATAGGTTAGGTTGTTCTGCGTGTTTGACCTTTTGATCTTGAAAATACACCATTCCTTAATTGTTTTTCATTCTCAGAAAATCTTTCCTTTAAACTATTGGTAGTATGTACGCTGATAAATTTCAATACCGTAATATGTAAAATACGGTTTTTTGGCGCGCGCGCGCGCGTGTGTGTGTGTGTGTGTGTTGTGTGTGTGTGTGTGTTGTGAGTGTGTGTTTTGTGTTGATGTTATATGATAATTAATCAACCCGATTCAATTCGTCCACAATCTCCAGGGGAAGCAACTCGAGCCTACGCACAGGCTTTCTGCCCATTTGTAGGCTCATTTCCTAGGCCACTTTAATTTGATGAGTGTAATATTTTCATGTTTAATATTTTTTAAGTACACATTTAAATATTATAGTAACAAGATAATATAGATTTGATAGTAAATGTGCTAGCATGTAAATATTTTTGGAAATAAATTATGATTTGATTTGATTTGATTTGATTTAATTTTTTTTTTAATCATCATTACTGGAGCCAGGTCTCTTCCTCTTCCCTGAAAGTGTACAGTATGCCTAGGATAGGGCTCCAACTTATGGTAACACGTAGTATTGATGCCACAGTTGCAAATAGGACACGATAAAACACATTTCTTTTTATACTTGGGTTATAATCACAAACAACGTCAATTTTTCAGCTTTTTCCAGGTAAGCTGTATCATTTATCAGTTATATCAATTACCTGTACATTTTAGTCCATATCCTGGCTAAACCACAGACTTTTTTATAACACAAAAAGCAACCATAATTAACAACATAATAGCCTAGCAACAGTGGCAAAAATAAACGCCAACACTGAGCAAGACATAATCATGCGGCGAGTCACGTAGTCAACCAGACAAATCAAATCAAATCTTTATTGTTCATCAACTATACATCCTCCAATATTACATGGAACTTGTCATTATCGTATAATATTTATACAGACGATACCATATGTAGATACAAACTGAGTGTTTCTAACCACACACCAAGATTCAGTAGAGCTGACTGTAGACTAGTAATCTTGAGTAGACTTTGCTCGCACAACAACACTTGCATCATCAGGGAATCGCACCAAGTGATCCTTTAATAAAAACAAAAAACAAAAGACCTATAATAATTTTGGAATTCCAGAGGTTATATGAAGAAACCTAGAACATGATTTTCCCTAAAGAAGCCTTCACCTCGACTCATTGGGTTCTAATACAGAGGTAGGAGTCAAACTATTTTAAAATAGTCATTATTTTAAAATATTAAAAGTGAAAATTCTCTAACTTCTATAATTTTCGTAGAAGTTGATGGTTCACAGTCTGTCATGAATGATGCGTATCTATAACAGATTAGATATTCATCTATAATTATCAGGAAAATTCGTGGATCCCTTCTTAAATACAGTATAACTTTTGAATGTTTAAGACTCAATGGAACTTGTACTCGGATATAAAGCTGCGTGCTGTGCGGCCTTTGAATCTATATCACCTGATAACACGCAGTATTAATATCAATATAAACTAAATTTAATGAATGTGTGTTTGTGAGTATATGAATTCACTGGAGCAACATCTATAAAAAGTCGTCCGACATTGCGCTGTGTCGTTTTTATCAGTTCACAAATGGTGTAGATAAATGTCTGTAACGTCGGTCATCATGTGCAAGAATAAGACAGAGTCGAGAGTTGAGGTAATTCTAAGAAAGAGCATAGGTATCTTTAAGAATATAAATCAATTAATTGTGATGGATTTTTAATTATTATTGTAACTGTAATTAGTTGTACTAAAATTATATAAATATTTTTTATTGTAATTTGTCTTAATGGACAAATCCCCAGTTTTCAATCATTCGAGTAACAAGGTGATTCACATTTTAAAGAACTCACCTAATATCTTGACTTTTCTTGTAAACAAAATTTAAATACATTTCCCCCAAAAATGTAAAAATGTTTTTACTAGAAAGGATTCTCTAGGATTGTTCTTGCATTAAGAGACAGGGACGAACGAGAATAATAATATTTCATATCCCCCCTCCCCCGAACAAGACTAATGACAGTCATTAATTTCAACGTAAGAAACCACTTAAGCATATTTAGTGTACAGTATAGAAACGCCTCTTTAAAAGGCTAGCTTCACACTCTATGGAACGACTTAGCTTCACGCCGCGATTGCTGTAAATGGGCTCTAATAAGGCGATCAACGTGTGAGGACAATGCCGCATAGAAAATGCATACACGGTTTTCAAATTAAGGTACGGCCGGTGATAAGCAAGCACCGTGTTTAGGGGCTAAGAAACTAGTTTATGTATAAACGTCGCGATAAAGTAAAGGTACAACGCCGGGTCGTGCTTACCCGCACCTAATTGCTTTGCCTGGCGAAAACACTGTACGGTTTCTGTAATATCGCAATTACACCCGGTTGCCGACGAGTTATGGGTTTTAATTTATGCTCGCGGACTGCTCTGCCACAATTTCCCATGAATGGAGAGCAACGCTCGCTAACTAAAACTCGGCGGGGGATCCCTTGGACTCTGCAACAACTATTGCTGTCGGAGGTCACAATATTTTAGTCGTCCCTATACCTTTTGAGTTCCGGTGTCTTAGGACTCGTTAATATGTCATATGTGTTGGAGGGCTAAACGATACGCCTGTATATAATTGGATAACAGTAAACCGGGTCGGACTGTGTTTGTCTGCATGTCTAAGTGTGGATTTATATCCACATGGGTTTGTCCGTACATTATCTCCAGAACGATTTCTCGTACAGCGAGGATTCAGCACCAAAGATGTTCTATTATGTATACACGAGATCTGTATATCTGTATCTGTTCTTCATCGGTGATAAGACAAACTCAAAAAGTACTATTCATTCGAACCGGAAGAGGTTCGGAAAATTGGAAACTAATGTATGAGATAATAACATGGACTCTATATGTAGGCAGATATTTTGGCTTCTCGTACCCTGTAACGGGAAGAATGAGGGTGCTCCTAGAGTTTAAGGACGGTAACAAAATATATATATATATATATATATATATATATATATATATAAAACACACTTAAAAACAGAAATGCAATTTTGGTGATGTCGAGGCATCCTGGAAGAAAACTAGAGTTGTTGCACAAAAAGCGCAATACAACTAGCCTATGTATTGCAAGCATCTTAGTTTAGCACTTAGGTAAGAAACATTTTGTTCAATTTCCCATTTTTGTTAATACATAATTAATTCTATGTAATAATATTACCAATAAACAAAATGTGCGAAGTAATCTAGAAATTTAAATCAACAATTATTTGAAACAACATTATGGATTAAATAATTTAAATCTTATTCTAAAATGTGAATGTAACATTTGAAACTTTTTAACTTATAAAAAACTTAATGTTTCTAGGAAAGTGGTTTGACATAAAAGTCCAAATGAAGGTATAAATGTCTTAAGGTCGTTTCCACGAACACGTCTACAAATCTTTCTGAACTTAAAAATATTCAAGTACGGCAACTGGGAGAGAGAATGGCGAGGTGTGGGCGAAGGTGTGATAAGTGTTGGCTAACAAGTGAGGTGATAAGAGGAGGGCAGCAACAGCCAATAGCCAAGGGGACAAGGTGGCCAACCATTGGTCGGCCACAAGGACGTTGGCCGATATATCCAGGCCACTCGGCCATCCAAGGCGAGCATGCCGCAGAAAAACTGATCGCGCTCGGTCGATAATTTACAGGCTCTTATTCTCCCACTCGTAAAACATGTCTCAGGTGCGATAATTGAGGTATTGAGGAGACGATAAAGACAGACCATTGCTCTATTAGAGATTAATAGCTCTGTTAATGTTGAGTCGCTCACGCTCTAGGTACGAAAAGCTTTGGAAATACGGCAAATTTCATGCTTCCAAAAATAAAGATCTCTTTTGGTACTTAATTAAGAAACCTTTCGGTAATCTTGGCCCGAAATTCCTTTTTTTAATTTTAATTTTACTTTAGGTAGATTTCATTATACATAAACTGAACGTTTCCTTAGACCCTAAATTGAGCCATACGTGCTCATAACTAAATTTGACAATTGTATTCACACCATGTAATCATACTGTTATACTTATAAGACAAACCATTCTTTTTATGGTTTTGATTCGGCAACCACACAATTTTTCGAATGAGTTAGGAGTTTGTTACATTGAATAAAGTTTCTTTGAAATACTGTTTGCTACAGTTCAATTTACTTCGATGCAATTGTAGTTAAATTCTGTAAAATTTAGCAGTTAGGTCTATAATATTATTATAAAGTTATTTCTTGTACGCTACCTAAAATGCACGTACTTTTAGGATGAAAACTAGGAGTAGTAATTGAATTATTTTAGAGATGTAATTAAGTACATGCCAACATATAATGGATGGGTATCTTTTTTTTAGCATTAGAATCGTTAAGATTAAAAAAGGTGTTATATGTGCGTGAGGTGTATGTTTAGTTGTAAACAGTGATCTGTTCCTATGACACCTAAAAACTGAACACATGAGCCATGGTCGAGACGATGAATTTGTGTTTCTCTTAGGAAATGCATTAGTGTGGAACCCGAGTTGTGTTTTTATACCTGGAGTGGAACAAACGTCATATCGTTCTTATCTGTCGGGCCATCGGTGTTTCCATTTTGCTGCAAAAGTTTAAATGGGAATATTTGATGGTAGTTAGCGAACTTTTTAATTGAATAAGAACGAACAACTGTTAGAAGTCACCTGCAACACCTACTCAATCAATCTGCAAACAACTTGATTAACGCTGGATAAATTTACAACCCTTCACGACGTTTTCCACATTTCGCATACACATAGCGATGCTAATCAACCTTCGTAAGCCATTAGCGCAGTCATGTACGCCACTTCCCCATCAGGTAAGCTTGTGTTCCACTCGGGGAGTTGTGAATATATGGCGAGAGGAAGGCGATAAACAGACTTTACACTGGTGCGAATTGCAGACATGTGTATGCGTCGGAGTGTCCGATAGTGATGATTTAGTTACGTAAACCGCCACCACTAGGTTTCATAGCCCATTGCAATTTCTTGATACAGGGGAGTGATAACGGTATCTGGAGTACACAGTTTTCCCGAGTTTGATTGGTCTTTGCAAAATTCAAAACAAATAGATAATGGTTTTTAAAAAGGTTAAGAGGTTGATAGAATGACCATGCATATTTATTACACATACCGGATGTAAGCAATATCAAGCCCTCTGTGTGGTTTGTACCACGGATTCAAATTAAATTTACTATAAAATAAAGTTGTATTTGAATGTCTAGATCCTAATTTTTTAACGTAAGCATATGGGATGCATAGTATTTTTTACAATAGGTAATTAATTATTTGTTTTTTTTTATATTAAGTTCAAATCATAGCAATTAACAAATTGCAATATGATTAGAGTTTTATTGTTTTATTCAGTTGGAGGTGCTTATTCTTCACACCAACAAGGTATGATTAAAGGGGGGTGCTAAATCAGCACATGGACACGGTCAAGGCGCTGAATTAGGACCCCCCTACTCGAAGGGGGTGCTTATTCAGGGCATGGACACGGCCACTGCGCTGATTTAGCACCCCCTTCCGTGACGTAAAAATGACGTCACTAGCGAGGGGGTGCTATGTCCAGGGGGTGCTAATTCAGGCGCACCGTTTTCAAGTGGCACGATCAAGGACCACCCATGGATCGCCGGGGCTTTTCACCGGGCACGGCCTCCACAAAGCCTGGATAAATTGAATTAGCGGCACAATGGCCGTGACGGCGGCCGACAACAGAAGTAACACTTGGCACGTGTGACTAATTTATTGACAGGGAGACACCGTGTCAGCGCCAGCTCTTGCAGAGTAACATGAGCTGCCCGCAGTTTAGCCATTACTACCACACTAGAATTTGACATGTTGTAATTTCTTCTCAAGGAAAATTATAAAATAGTCGTTTGACTACATTTAGTAGGTCTAATATTATGGGAAAGTAATCTTGAAAATGTAAGAAACTATTTTAGTTGGCTGATTACAGGTAATTAGTTGTGAGCTTTATGCGTTGAAATTTTAATTTGCCAATTAATTGTTTCTAGGCTTGTTATTAACTAACGACCCGTTAAATCCTGCGGGTATTTAAAGCATCAGGCAAAAACACACATTAAACTTAAATGAGGTAAAATCTTTTTTAAATGTATAATAAAATTACGTTTAACGAGTGTATTTTTAATGTTCACTTAAATCGTGATTTAGGATTAAAATATCGACTGTTCTTATTCTGTAGAGTGAGTGTATTAAGTCTGGTATTAAATTACAACCAAGACAGTTTAGAAGAAAAACATTGAACTTCTTTAGATAACCTAAACAATGCTCACTTTGACTAATTTGTTATCCTTATGACCAAAATTGTTTTAATTTTCACTAAAATTATTCGAGAATGTTCAACTTTCGAACATTAAAGAGTAAATTGCAAAGGCCAGTACTTTCTTGACTGCCATTTATTGTAAAATCTGCATTCACTAATTCTTTTTCGTGAATCATGATATATGTAAACTGTTGTAATTGCCACGATTGAGGAGAATCAAAACAGGGTTGTTTAGCGCTACTTTTACTACCTGGACTCAGTTCCTTCTGGGTAGTTTATGGCTGTCAGTGGATCTTACACTGACTAAAGCAAAAGCCTATATCGTTACTTACATCTAAACAATCCGAGAAGTGGTACATTAGGTCTACCAATGCTAAGATAATGTGAAAATGGATACTTTGAACAGTGGCCTAGTTTGCATGATGGTAAGAGTGAGTGCGGTTACCTTAGTGTTAAATGTGTGTTTTAAGTATAAACAAAAACGTGAGAGAACATCGTCTTCTGTCCCCTTTGGTTGGCAAAGCGAGTCTGATCCCGCCTGCCACACGTATCTGACAATGACCCTCACACTTTTTTAAAATGTAACTATCACTTAATACAAAAGGCGGATATTAAAGAGGATTTCTTCATGGTCATGAACGTCTTAAATACTTGAGATCTGACAACCAAGATCTGACAAGCAGTCTTCTGTCCCCTTTGGTTGGCAAAGCGAGTCTGATCCCGCCTGCCACACGTATCTGACAATGACCCTCACACTTTTTTAAAATGTAACTATCACTTAATACAAAAGGCGGATATTAAAGAGGATTTCTCCATGGTCATGAACGTCTAAAATACTTGAGATCTGACAAGCAATAGTTCTCAGATATAGTAGTACGTAATACGTTAAATATTTATTTGAGACAATACTTAAGAATTATACAATTTAAATTATTTTTCCTGCTAAATAAAGGTTAATAACGTTAATAAAGGTTAATAGATATTAGAAACTATCGTAAGAGAAAAAAATTAAAGTTTGTTACTAAAAAGAAGGTTTTTAGGAGCACCTGTTAATCCGCGATAAGACAGAAGGGCGCCCACCATCACTTCACAGTGTGGCCGATACCAGTCCCAGACTAAACGGCAAATATGCCAAATGAAAAGTAAGAGTGCACGCCTGTAGGTAATGGACATTATCCCACCCTATGATGGCTCTACCACGGGATCTTGACAGAAGGAGACCGCAATATCTTTTAAATACAGTGATTGTTTCCTCAATTTCCTGAACTATGTGAAAAAGCTATCATTTTGTTTGTTCTCAGGTGACTCTAGTATTCCTACGAGTTCCAGCATTCCAATCTATATTCTTTAGAGTTAAATATGACCAAGTCGGTAAATTTTGGGAAGAACTGCAAATGAATTATTCCATGGAATGAATTTTTTGATCCGGTCGTCCTGCCGATGCCCATGTGGGGAACACGAGAGTCCGTTCATCCAGCGTGTCATTATTAGAATGGAAACGCATTGCCGATGGCATTGTAATGACGAGAGGGCTATCATTACTGCCGGCGCGGCCAAGACGCGTGAGCGTGCTACAGAACACGGCCAGGGGCGTACCTATGAGGCTCGCGCCCTGGGCTTAAATGCTTCATTTACATATTAAAATACAACCTTACCTATATACTTCAAAGTTGTTAGCAAAAACACTCAGGTTAAATTTATCAGTCAAAGTTCTATTGCTTGTAATTTCATCCCAACATGAATATTATAAACAATATTTTACAAAACAGTAGCTCAATGGTAATGTTCCCATTGTGGAAATCATTTTATTTTATGGTTATTTCAAAGAAAAATATCACATGATTTATTGAAATTCCTCAAACATTCCATAGCTATCCAAAATAAAACAAAAAAGTTTCATAGAAAATTTTCAAAACTCAACCAACAGTGAGTTGTTTCTAAGATAATTTTTCTTACACTACTTTTTATATTGTTTGTATAAAAAGGATACACTATATTATCATTTATCAAAACGTGTAGATTCTGAGAAATTACAGTAATAGCTAATAATGAAATAAACTGTGTTGTTTATTTGTCCTTTCGTCTGTTTTGAGATATTTCAACACATATATATTTAACACAAAGATATTTCGTCTGTCCGTATTGATATAACTTACAGATATTTCTATACGGATTCTTTAGAACTTAATAGAATCACCCAATATTAGACCCACTCTTAGATACGGCCCTGCAGGTCGAGAACACATGTCGACGCCCTATATGGCGTGCATGTAATGCGATTTTCAGCTGATGTTATAGATATTACCTGAGACGTTGCGACAGGAGCCTCCGGCCTTCCCCACGGCCTGGCACTCTATCCCGGTAATATTCCCCAGGGAAACTACAGGTGGCAGTAAATAGACTTGTCACCGGCAGTTGTATTTCATGGCTATAAAATTCCATTAAATCGTGACTTTTACAATCTCGGTTAACCGTTTATTCGCTTACTGTACTGAAGCTATAAACTCCGACCTCAACCGGCTTCCGAATTGGGCATCTAAGCTATCAAGAGTTGGAATGTGTGTATTTTACTCGGCCTTATTATAGGTTGTAAACAACCTTAATCGTGGAAACCGGCTGAGTTGTCTTCTGTTTTCGTTCATTTATAATCAACATTCTTCTAATAATCGCCAACTAAGCTTTCAACGCGTAAATGGTGTGCAGTAATTATTATAGGTTGTGCATGTTTTATTTATTTTTATATTTGATCTTGTAATTTGATCTGCAGGATACTATACTCAGCGACGTATATGAAGGAGTAAGAGGAACGCTCCCTCCCCCAAAAAACGGGATGAGAAAATATTTATATCTTGTGAGAAGAGCAAATGCTGGATAAAAATGTTAATATTCATTCACGATTCAGAATTAAAACATTAGTTGTTTTAGGAATGACTTAACCGTAAGACAACCCCTGTGGTAGGTGCGCTAATCGTAATTTAGACTCATCAATTTCTTGGTCAGGATCCTATTGCTTGGTTCACTAGATTGAGAGTACAAATAAGAACATTTTAAAACTAACATTTATGGATTCTTAGATCCATTTACCTAGAACACTTCATTTTTTAACTTTTCTTTGTAGGTCATTTTAAAATGGAATCGGCAGTAAAATTTATGTTTCCGTACATTCACCAAATTAAATCCTTTTACCCAGCATACAGATCAGACGAATTGACACATTTTTTTCATTTTTATATCTTTTTACCACATTATGCAGAATAGCCTACAATGTTCATGGTGATAATTTAAAGATGTTATTATCCACACATATTTAGGGAATATTTTTATAGATTATTTACTCTCCATTTCAGATTCTATGTGTATCAAATGTTTGGATTTTGAACCATACAGGAGATTACTATGTATTTGTAACTTTTAAGGGCACCTTTCTATGTCAAAATATTATACTTATCTTAATATAAAATAATATTTAATAATAATTGTTATTCTCTGGACTAAACACGTTATTATACATATTTTTACACTTTTCCACCAAACGAACCCTACAAACTAGTGGGCAGGTCTTTTATTATTTTTATATGTCCAAGGAAACCTCTTCGTTTTTTACGTAAATGCGAATAATTTATGTCTTTGTGAGCATAATTGCAATAAAAATCTCTTCACTTTTACTTATGCTCAAATTTAAAACCGTCGTATTTTATAGCGAGGTTAACAAATTAGAAATAGAACTAATTGCAGTTCAAATGCTACTATTTTTACTTAATATTTAATACTTCGTCTACTGTCTTGTTAATAACCAAAAGTTCAAGTACAGAGCCATAGAATTAGAATACAATGTTTCAAGTAGGAGTTAATAAACCACATATCTTCCACGAAACATATTAGCTCAATTTTTAACAAACATTAAATAAATTAATATAATACACACTTTATTAAGTTTACTAAATTAATTATTAAGCTTTTTAAACAGAACTTTATTAATATCAGATTAGCCAAATTTTATTTCAGTATTATTCGTATAACTTTTTATTTAGGAAAATGAGTGTTGATTATGACTACAGTTTTCTGTCAATCTAAATGCGATATCAATAAAAGTTAATGAGGAAGAAATGTATAAACAATCTAAATAAGACGTTTAAGATTAATTTTTAAATTAAAGTTTTAGTTTCCAATTTTTGTTTCCTCCAACACAATTTTCTGATAAAAAAACCGATAGTTCTGTTTAAAATGATACATTTCGATTAATTTACATATTTTGTGAGTGCAACCCACTAGGTTCTTGAGGCACATCACTCATCACTGCGCTGTGCAGACATGCATGACGTGTGTCCCACGACTACTCAGCATGCTTCACGCTCCATGCTTCCCGCTTAGCTGCAGGATTCGCTGCACGACTGCCATCAATCCATTCAGTTTATGACGCATACTTATCGGACAACCGTCATTTAATGTTGGAGAATTCCCACAGGGAATGTGTGCTGTTTTGTGGAATTGGGGCTTATAAAGTAGAATGTTTTACTGCTTCTAGAAATGTAATCTTCTTAAAAACATTTTAGTGATTTTGCAAAATGTATCGTGCATTTTAAAAACCACATTACCGACCAATGTATTTAAAATATCTCACAAAAGTTTCTGGAATATTTCGTCTTGTTAAGTAGTCTTGGAATTCATTGAAAGGACAAGAATATGATGCATTTAACTGTCATTAAATATATTCCGAGACTATAAGAACTGCAATTTAAATTGCAAAAATATAACACGTAACGGAAATTAGCTGGGATAAGATTGTTAGTGACAGAATTTAATTGCAACAAGTTGGCTCTTACCATCACGACATATATACCCCAGACAGATCTGGTTCCCCTTTTGCTCAGCATGTCTGTTATTTCCAGAGATTCCTAAGAGTCTGGCCTATCAGAGTTATAATTATAGTGGTATAACTATATAAATTTGAGAGTTAGTTTTCCTTTTAAATAAAATTTTTAAATTAACTTGAGAACTTTGTCGTTCAGCATAAGCTAACTGTATGAAATTTAAAGTGATCTAAACTGTAATAAATTGATAACTTGGTAAAATAAATAAATTGATATTAGTAATACGCATTAATAAATATTTTAATCAATTGCCATTCACAGTGCAATGCACTTATTATATTACAAGACAGTGTTATAACCAATGTAAAAAGCTTTGAACAGGCAGTGGGTGTGTTATTACTAGTCCACGCAGCGCCTAAGTATCAGAATGGCTGTCCAACACGCTGTCCCATGTAATAGCCCCTACTACAGGATAATCCATAGTCTTGCCGACAAAAACACGGTCTGGCCAGTTTCGTGATGTGTGGTGTGGGCGCTGAATCCCTGGGAGCGGTTCACCACCAACTCCTCTCTCTCCCGTTTCAGACACATGCGGGGGACTGTTTGGGTCTGTCCGATTAGTCTTAATGTCAATTTCACCGGTAAAATGCAAATAAAGGATATTGCAACAGATTAAGGGTTTCGTCAATTCCTTCATTAGGCCACTTCTAATGAAAGACAAGAGTTTGTATTCTTAATCTTCTGTAGACGCTTAGGACCTCAATTGTAACATTCTAAACGCGAATTCTGTCATTGCAGCTTATTAACGATGAAGATAGGCGTACTTTTGGATTAAACCTAATGACACTAAAAAGTCTGATGTCCCAACCACCATTCTTTCTACAATCCTGAGCACAAACTCAATTATCCCAATCCAACAACGAGTTAAATTAGAATAAGAAATATTGTAGGTATGTGTACATTTGTATTAACCCAATTATATCAAAATGCCTTTTAAAGCACAGTTCTTAAAAGATACTGCACAATTTTATATTTATCTAAGAAAATGGGCATCGGCTAATGTACAATTAATTATGTATAATATAAGTGCGAATTACGGTTTTACGTGGTCTTTTAATATTTAAGGTTGATCAATAAATGATACTATATTTAAATCCCAGTAACTGAAGAGCCTAGAGTTTACATTTTTATTCTGGTCTGAGTGAAACGACGGATTGATAGAGGCAACTCTCACATTGGTTGTCTTCCACGATCTTCTACTGTGTAACATATTGTCCGTCTTGTTTACAAACCTCGTGCGGAAGAACATACATATTTGATGATAAACCTCATCACTTCAAATCTTCGAAATACATGACCTTCAGATAGCTGGGTTATAGCATAAAGCTACGAATGGTGGAAATTGTGATTTTTCAAAGTCAATAATTTAGATCACTGGACTAAATTAATCGAACAATCATTTGGCTATCGTTAAATTCATATTTTAAAACAATTAGTCTCCAAATATAATCAATGAATCCACCACTATTTCAATAACATACTTTCTATGTAGTATCAGTTTTCCACAAGGCCACCAGTTTTTTTTTTTTTTTTTTTCATTTGCTGCTTGCCATTGAAGGAATAGGCTTTCAACAACTTCAATGTTTTCAAGATGAAGATATTTCAGATTGATTAATGCTATTCAAATCTGATGAAACTCTCGTTAAAAATATTCCTCTTGGTTGGCCAAGGGCAAAATTTACGTCATTTGGTTTAGTGGCTCAGGTGAAACTCCTAGGAAATATCTGTCAGCTGCGCTAGATAATCTGGTCACATTTACACCAGGTAATGGCTTGACCGACTTCTCTAGGACGGACATAATCATAGCTTCGAACACAAATCAACCGGAGATCCTGCATATTTTAACGCAGGTTTATTGATTATAAAACCTGGATCGTTTCATTTTCCCAATTATCGTCCAAATCCTGGGGTTTAAAGCTGTTTTATCACCACTAAACACATAAATGCGTAGCCTACTTTTTGCTAAACCCACCTAAAAAAAGTTACACCTTTTGAACAGTTAGACGTTTAACGTCCCAGAATAAGGTAAATAATTTGTTTACACATTATAATGCGTCAATCTTTATTATAACTCAAAAATTACGAGGAAAGTTCAATATTTATTAAGGCAATCTTATCTTGAGAAAGAACAGTGGGGAAATGTGAGTTTGGTACTCTTTACGTTGGCATCACTGAGATAAGTTTTGAGCAGCTGGTTGGTAAGCATTATTGTATTCATAACCTCAAAATTATGCGTAAAGACATAAAATCCATCATATAGATCCCATACTAGTTTACTGTTCTGAGTTTCATTCTTTACTTGCTGCAGGTAAACAACACATACAATGAATATTGTATGTGGTTGTACTAACCACCATAAAGTGGGTATAGCAGTTCAAAAATGGTGGAAAAAAATGGTCGGACTGTGTTACTAATGAACTTGAATTTATATCACTATTCTGTGAGCTAAAACAACCAAAATCTGATCTAAGAGAATAGTTTAACCCTCAGCATGTGGCTTTATGCTGCTGGATAAAAAAACTAGAAATGCATTGGAAACTACTTCAACCTAATTTCTCTTAGTCTTGATTTGGGATTATCACCTCCCCCTCAATCCCTTCGGTCATCAGATTTTGACTTGTTTGGCCCACAGAAGGAGGTGTTATATTGAACGAAGTCCAAAAGAGATATAACAAAAGAAGTTTTCGTTTATTGAGGCAATTGCATTAATTTTGGGTGAAGGGGAGGGTTATTCGTCAAAAAGTATTATTAGTTCCATTTTTTAAAATATAAATTTATTTCTTTAGACCTCTTTTTCACTTTAATAAGTGAAATCCTCTCTACAGTTGTTTTATTGTTCACACATCAGTTTACATTGTAATAAAATCTGTATTTTTGTTAGTTGTGAATACATTAAATTAATGAAAATAAATAATTATATTAAGATTTTTTTATTAAGAAGTCATCCCCAATTGTATCCTTCTATCTTTACGTACAAAATGAAACCGACACATTAAATATTATTACGAGTACTAAGCTATTGCTTAATAGGTCTACGTAAACTATGTAAGTGTTTGAATAGTCTGTGATGTTGTAAAAAAAGAAAAAAAAATAATTGGAAAGCCCTAATTAATAAAGAGTATCCTGGTTAAATTTACGGAAACCCAGAAAATTATATAAATTATACTTGTGCTAAATTATACTATACGAATATAACGTGCTTAACGTTAAAACTATAACAGCTTTATGCAGAGTAAAAACCAGCCAAAAAATTGACCTCTACCTTAAATTAAGACTTATTATTTTCAAAAAATGTATAATACGAAACCACTTTAGAACCCTCGATTTGAAATTCAATAATATAATTGGAGTATTCTCAACCATTTCAAAAAACTATGAATATTGTGAATAATGTATTGATTAGATGTCGCAATTAAATGTTCAAATAAACCTTACTGGTTACATCAGAAAGTCTTAAGTGAAATAAAAATATGTGTAGGTAAGGTTGGACAGTAAATATGTGTGGATAAGGTTATCAATAAATTGGTTTTCCTTAAAATAATGTTGCTCCTGAGAAATAAGATTTGTCGGCCTGCATAGAACACCAGAAGTAATCGTACCAAGCCAGTGGCTGACTGACGAGCAAGCGGTAAGGCTAATCATAGATCGTGCGAAGTCGTGAGATCCCAGCACCCGATGCATCCGCAGCGACGCCCTCCACTCCTTCATTATCGCCCACTGATAAATGATCGACCTCACAAATATCCAAGTCTCGCTTCCTTCTAGCCGAGCGTGAGTCGTGTCACCGCCAACCCCCGGTATCCAGTATGTGTGCTCTTCTCGTCTGAGAAATCTGGCATTTGTTTGTTTAATCGTTAATACAACATATGGAACATCTTATCGGCGGCTTCAGGTGCGCAACCGGAAGAGGTTTCTTCTAGGTTCAAAATTGCTATCTTTGACATTTTCGTTACATAAGTGGGCTTGTTCTGGTAATAACAAATAAGTTTTAAAAATCATTAAAGTGTGACAATAATTCTATATCCTTTATTTTTAACTTGTACTAAATTATTAATTTCGTATTACTTGTATAGGTTAAAATGCGATCATGATAACCAAGCATTCTCTGCGATGACGTAAATTATATTTTAATTCAGTTTCAAAGAAAAAAGTGCTTTCTATTAGTAGTCTATAGTTGTCAATCATTGCTAGACAAGATACACCCGACTATAACAAACTGTTTTTAATACATTTCAAATTTCTTTATAAAGTATTGAAATGTTTAACTCACATTAGTAATTTATACAAATTTTAAATTTTTTCTGAGACTAATGTGTTTTGTGATTTGCTTATCTTTCTGTTATGTTTATAAATATCACACACATATTAAAATTCGTTCCGCATTCCACCCAGCTATTTTCAATTATATACGAGTCTTAACTATTTTCAGCTTATTATTCAACGTACATACTGCGTTCTCTGCAGCAATACAATCTACAATGTGATTATTTTACAGCCTTTGCTGAATGTTGTAGTACATGGACGTTCAAAATTATTAAGCAATGGAATACGTAGTGCTGATATTTTAAACAATGCAAATATTAATATGTATGTTATCTAATCTCAATATTTAACTTTTATAGAAAGCTTTCAATTTCTGAAAAGTATCATTCCTTTAGAACTATTGGACATTAAATTAATTAATTCAGTGTCTTCCATAGAGGTAAAATGTTCCTATGTCTACACGGGAACAAACAAGAATTAAATTGTCCATCCAGTCTGCGAAAAGAGAAAGCGACGTTTTGTAATGATTGTGAGAGGTGATGTAGAACGATAACTTCAAGATGGACATCTCAGATGAATGGAGGAGTGTCATACTTGCCCACCGGACGAGGATCATGTTTCTCCGTTGTTCACGCTCACCGGGAGGGCGAATCGCCGAGAGGATTTAGCTGAAAGCGAGAATTAAATATTAAAATATTCCATACTCCGTCAACGCATTATGTGCATAATAAACGTTTATTTCGCCACGGTTGTGGAGAAGTTTTCACCACTTCGGTATAATCGTCGATGGATTGCATGTTTAAATTAAACATTCCTCTCAGGAATTACTCCTCGGAAGTTGACTTATTATTAGTGATTAGTCTCTGCGGTAATCTCACATGATCTTTTGTAATTGTACTGCTGTAATAGTTTTGATATGTTTAATGTTTTGGTAGTCAGTCCTTTTTACAATTTTATTTGTAAGCTTTGTTTCTAGTCGCTAAGATTTGTTTAAAACATAACTTTATTTTATTAATTTGACTACTCATCATAACCAATTTTTTATTGTTTGGAAAATTTTTATTCCAAAAACAATGTTGATGGCAGTTTTCGCAGGAGTTTATTGAAGTTAGTATAATATTTTTATTCATTTCTTGTTTTTTTATTCTGTTGAACATGAAAACTTGTATTCACACGCCCGTATGTTGAATGTATTTCACAGAGCTATCAGGAATTATGGTAGTTAGACGGGCTGCTCTCAACTTTAAAAAAATTATAAATTCATATCTAAAGCGAAATGAAAGTGTCTAGGATTGATGTTTTCATTCAGGAGTCTTTTAATACTCGAAAACATTACTCCATATAGAACATATTACTCATTAATAATGAAAATTATAAGATCTCAGAATAATTTAACAGAATAATTCGATATAATAAATATATACTTATTAAGTATTTCAACAGTTCATTTGAAGGTAAAAGAGTTTTGTTACAGCTCACATTACATAGGGACGATATCGGGGCGATTGAATGATAGAAGCTAATACGGATTGGAGGGCTTCGTTCTCGAAGCAAGGAGCTAATGAATCCGCTTGATTGGAAGCAACTATCGACTCGTATTTAACCCTGAGAGGCACAGGGTCGAAGATTACTCTTCAAACAAGAGATAATCGTGAGCTTCGGTGTTCCGCCGATTAGAGACGATTATGCGTGACGATTGGAAGCCGGATCGTGCATCGTGCACCTTACCCGGACGTTGGAGTGCCTGACGTTATTTTTATCGCGGGGTCGTGTCCGCAATTAAATACCTCGTGACTGTTTGGTTTGGTTTCGTACTTTGTTTATTACCCTCTGCAGCCATTCGTGTGTCGGGGCACCCTGGTATTAAGTGGTAATTGTGGAGTCTATATTTGGCACACACGTGGATTCTTCGCGGTGTGTTTATACGGTTACCGCGAGGGCGGTGGTTATCGTGACATCAAGAGAAAGTTAGAATGTTTACAGAAGACGGTTGGTTATTGACCGCTTTGTTGGTGGGACAAAAGCACAGTGAAAGCATTGAGTTTTGTTGTTATCAATCATCTTTCATTGTATTCAGTATTCGATACTTAAAGAAAATAAGATTATATTAAGTACATTTAGTTTTTCAGCTCAGACATGTTGAATGATTGAATTACCAAATGTTTAGGATAGGTTAAAATCTTTATTTTTTCCACGTTTTTTGTGGATTGTAAAGACAGGAGCGGTTGTTCAAAATTTACAATGAATACATTTTCTACGTTACAAAATATGTTTTCGTATCAATCTTTGGAATGCCTCATTCGATTGTTAAAGAAACTTTTTAATTTTAAAGAGATACACGCTTAGTCAACTAGTAGACAAGTTGTGTCTTCATCTTGTTTTTAATCTTTTCTTGACAGCATATTGTGAGGTACATATGAATGAGAATAGACACAGTCAGGATGGTGTATATACATGGATAAGTGGTATGTATAGGATTAAAGGAACAAGAAATGTAAATAACTAAAAGCAGCATTTTTTAATAAACTTACACCAAACCTTTTTCTTAGTTGGCATTTCCTGCACAATAAACTTATGAATGATAAATCAAGAAGAAAGAGTTATGTCGCATATGAAAATAACTTTCTTGATTACAAAGTGCGGGACATTCAGGATGGATACGGGTGGGTAATTGGAACTGCCTACTGCAAAGATCGCTAAGCAATAACGTAGCCAGGAAAACATTGTTGGGGGAGGAAGACATCAAAACTGATATTTTCCCAAAGTGGACAGAAAGTAAGGCCTCATTTTTTCCTTAGTTTTTGACTCATATCTGTGTTGAGAACGATCTTTCAGCAGTATATGCCAGTAATACTAGATTATTTCAATAATAATAATCGTTTACTAAAACTTAATTGAAACAAATATTTGACGAGACTCGCTCTGGCTGTCCTTCTCACGAGTAAGTCCACCATGAGTAGATATAGGGAGAACTATTACGACGTCTTAGGAGAGGATGAAGTTTCTTTTTTTTAAGTGCAGGCGAAATGGAAGGCACAACTTTAAGTTCACGACCTTTAACCTCAAGGAACATTCCAACACTCATGAGATTTGGTTGCGCGATAGCGAATATTTTTTACATTGGTCTTTAAGTAACCATGTTAGCAACGAGAAAATAGCAAAATAAATAATGTTTTAATAAAATCCAATACACCCATCTGAGATTCAAACATGTGACATATAACACATGAAGCCTAACTATCCCAACACTTACAATATGATTTTATAGTGACTTTGTGTTAACTTTTTTGTTTAAACTCTGATATAAAATCTTAATTTATTTTAAAATTTAATGGAAGAAAAGCTAAGTGTATCATGTAGCGAGAAAGATTTCAAAATAGACTGTCAATTTTTCATGAAACTTCATTTCTACAAGAATGAGTTCTACGATGCGTCATTTTTTAGTCTGCTTCTTTTTTGTATAAATTGTCTGCCTATCAGTCTGCAGGACATGAAATTACCTATAGATTTTTAAATATTCCATGCAACCTCAGCGAAGCCTGTGAAGGCACGTGCTATGGCGTTCTTCTGCCTCGTATTAGCAGCATTTCCTGTAGTAAAACATTGTTAGATCTCGGAGTAAGCCATCGACAGAGTCAGCCTCCAGCGAAACGACCCCTTCATTACGTGGGCGTTACAGGAATCATCTTCAACCGCCAAATCCATCCGCTCTCTTGCTCTTTCGGTCAAACGATGTCTCGTAACAAAGCCATTTTCCTTGCGCCATCGCATCATCCACTTCGCCAAGTTCCTGCCCACTTCACTGCAGCCGTGATCGCTGGATTAGCCTCGAAATTCGATGCGCACGCCTGACCACCTTGTCGCAGCCTTGGCGGATTTCCCGCGATGGGTTCGTGCATGATTTCAACCTGTTTAGCCGTGCAGACCGATTGATTCTATTATTAAACCAGTTATCGACTCAGCTAATACCTCACGACTGAGGATTAACGAAGGTGAGAATTGAAATCTCTGAATCTTGTGATTAGTTACTTTGCAATCAACATTTTGCAAGAATTTCAACACCATTCAATAACTTGTTTCAAAATTACACGTATCTGTTGTTAAATTTTGCAATCCGTCTGGACACACACGGACAAACATGAGGCTACGCAACATCACACCTTTATGAAGTAACACTATTGTTTATCAAGATCCATTAGTTTTAAATTACCAAAGAGGTTTAGAATTTTAGACACATAGTCCCTGGCGCATATATGCGTTTTTTTTGTTTTTTTTTTTTGTTTTTTTTTTTTTGTTCTACGAATTGCATCAAACATTACTTAATTGTATTTCCTCTATAAATTACATATAAGAAAACATTTTTTTCTTCAAGAAGAAATCATTTAAGCAGACCTTAATATGTATTAAATGAACATGCGTGTATAACTGGACAATTTTCGTTTTATGATTATTTGTTATAAGTTGTAACTGGATTATCCCCGTTGAAGTCACTCATTCTATGGTATTTTCTCTATCGCAAGCCAAAATTTTATAAAATCACGGAGGAAGAAAACTCCGGTCAGTAAGCCCGAACTAACCTTTCGATAACATCAAAGGTTATGGCGAGGTCAGTGGACTTGACGTGCTAAGACGTAATAGCTAACTTCCTACGGAAATTGTCATAATAATTATGGTTGACCACGACGGGAGAGGACGGCGGAGAAGGCTGACCACAGCATTGCGTGTCTGCAATAATTGGAGCTGATGTCATCGGGCCTGCTCTCTTATCAGGGCAGAACATCGATAACACGAAAATCCACTTTCGCGAGGCCGTTGTAGGGTCAGGTGAATAGCCCGAGGCTGAGCAACAAGCATCGCGAGTCTACTACTGTCCTACGTGTCGTGTCTTGTCCTCAGAGTCGCAGTATCACACTTGTTCGGCTGTCCAGATCTGGCTGTCGTAGATAACATCGGTTCTTTGATATAACTCCGCTCATAGATTTGCTTTATTGTTGTAGAAAAACGACTACGGTAAAATTTCGTTGCTTTAACACTTTATGTTCAAATTTGATACTTATTAAGAAAAATTGAAAATAAAACAACAAGCTTTCCAACAACAACTCTCCAAGATTTAAAACAATACACTATGATGTGTAAAACAAACAGTGTTATTAAACAGTCTTGAATTGTATAGGCATTTTTCTAATGGTATTTTTTACATATAAACTTACCTGTGGAATATTTTACTTTCGTTATACGTTTTAGTTCATATAACATTGGACTGTCAGATCCTAGTGGATAGGTAAGTTCATGAAGTGCATAGAGGATTCTGGTAATACAGCATTATTGCTCTCGATTATCTAATATTATCATTGAAAAAATATTTTTTTACTATTAATCACCAGTACAATATATACAAACAACACATGTTAACAGAGGTGTCATCTATGTTTGTGGACGACATTATTAAATTGTACTTCTAAACTACTTAATTTATGCCCGTCCGAGGTTTTAATATAAATTACTACAAAACAAAGTTAACACGTATCTTGATTGAAAATGGTTTCTGCTCACTTCATGATGACCTGATTCCATAGCATGAATGTATTTTGCAAGTTTACACTATAACATTTTTCTAGTAAGAACCTACATGATGAGTGTAAAGTTTAACTGTTAAATGTCATCACCATAATATACGATATTTTATGTATATTGTTTTAGTACAATGTATACGATACTCTTACTTTGACTACTACTCAGCGAAGTCTAATAATGTCAGTGGTGTAGTAGTGTTCTGCTGTATTTCATCCCCATCAATGAATAAATAACGTTTCTGCTATCTCGAAGCTTATAATGCTGTCCCATAATAATACTTTTAGTTTTTTTTCTCAAGTACAGGAAATGTAATTACAGATAAAATACAGAAAATACGTAGACCAAAAACATGTTATAGCTTACTTACTTATTACTTATAACTTTACTCATTGCTAGGGACGCCAAAAACATCAACCTCTGAAACCAAATTTGGTTTTCTGAAGCAAAGATAAATTACTATAAAAACGGGACCAGATACAGGTATTCCAGTATTGAATCCATGACGGAAGTGAGCGTAAAGAAAGTTGTCAGAAGAAGCGCAGAACACCAGTCCATTCTGAGTCTGCGCATGCGCAGTTCGCGCCCGCACTACGTGATTCAATTACACGTGATGAGCTATGTTATCATTCGACCGCGCAAATCTATCGCGCAACACATGCGCGGAGACAGCGCCTGCGCCCTGCCGCTGAGATACGGCCAACATTCTACTCCCCTTATTACAAACGCTTTCTATTAGTTGGCCGATGGTTTATGGTGTACTAACAGATAAATTACGACCCTCAGTGTAATTACGGACTGTTTGTCAATAATTGCATTGTTGGTCGACTAGTTGGGTAAACATATCGAGAGGTAAATGGTTTAATTTCACTCAAGGCACGTACTTGTTTGCAAACCAAATACAGCTTTAAAATGTAAATAGACACAGTTTCGCTTTTAGCAGAATAATAACTTTGTTTATATTGCAACATTATTTACACTCATGTCAAGCTAAACCAGATTTAATTTGAGCCGTTCCTTCCGTTCTTGACTATTAGTTATAAAATGTAAATCCTTTCTTATAGTTATAAACGCTGTTAAATCAGTATTTTCTTCTCATTTTCTATGATATTCTTACGTGATATTAGACGCATAACTTTTCTAAATATCCTTTTATGAAAATATGAACCATAAAATACCAAATATTTCATATATATTCATTTATTCTGCAAATTGTCTTGACAAGAAGTTCTGACACTGACATACCAAATCTTAATTTAGCTAACCTTGATATGACATTCTAATATGTGACAACTTTCAAGGATTTCACCAGAATGCCTAAGCTTCAGCTGGGACCACCTTGGAGCCGCTGATCCTGTGAGGGACGTGTCCAGCCATGGGTCAATTAGGGGCATTAGTTCCGCTACCGACACTCTAATTAATGCGTCCTACCGATCCCAAATCCAATGTTCCACTTTAGATATATTTTATTCGGACCTGAAATTATAGGCTATTACACCAAGGAAAGTTGAATGATTGAATCATAATTATACATATGTCGTCCGTAGGTCCAAGTGAAATTTAATGCCATTCACGCCAGATGTTTCATAAAGGGAATTTTATTTTTGTTTTTTATATTGCAGTTATAAAGCAAAAATCCTGTCCCAGGTTAGAGACAAATTTAAAAAATTTTAAAAACTGTTAAACAAAGTCAGAATCTTACCAGTTACAACGCTATTCTTAACAATAAAATAATTAAATAATCCATTGAGAATATAAATATAGGCTACATTTGTAATATGTATGTTATGTCGTTAATTTTTATGAATTGATTGATGCGTTCCACTTACATTACCGTATTTTCAATCATTCATTTAAATAATAGATTATTTCGCTTAACAAAGGAATTGATCGTCAGCCGCGCTAGTTTGGGGAAGAAAACGTTGGACCAAAAGGATTAAAAATATGGAACTACTTTTTTCAGATCACATTTTCTTAGCTTTTTATACTTAAACCCTGCCGTTGAACATGTAAATTACGTTATCTCAGTATCAGGTGACCACACAACCGATCATTTGGCATAAAGTGGCGACATGCAATTCCTATGTCTAGTTGTCTGGCGTTGATTTAACTGTTATATACGAGTTTTTGTCTCATGATTGTCTTTAAGTGCGATAAGATAACAAAAATAAATCCGGGAAAAAATATATCGCTACGTATTTTTTAACCTATCGAACTCTAGCATTTCGACTTCCACCATAACTAGCGCGGATGACTATCAGTTTCATTCTTAGGACAAAATCCTCAATCGATTTCCAGAAAAACCGGTTGTGTTCTTATACAATGCAAATTGGCTCTCGTCTCCTACACTACTGTCATGTTTAGTTGTACTTTGTTCGGTTGATTCTTTGGAGTTTGGGCCCAAGGTATTTGTTTTTGAAATACTGATATTTTCTTTTAAAGTATGAATATAACATGTTCAGTCTCGTACTTTTTTGACTTTTAAAATTTATGCTTTCTTAACATTGTGTCTTTGGAATCTGAAGAAGAAGAAGACAAACAATAGCTCTTGAAACATAGTGTTTAAAGATTTTATAACATATAATGATGTTAAATCTCCAAATACAACCAAATTGTAAGGTTCAATGAATTAACTGGAATAAACTAATTTTAACTAGTGCTTTTGATAACGTCTATAGAATATAACATTATTAAGAACTTAAATTAAAAATTAAAGGAAGATTATTTTAATTGCTGAATGAAAATGGGAATTTCAATTATTATAGGAGAGCACGATATTGTTGATTAAGAACAAAATGTTTAAAAATTACAAGCCAAATTAAAATTTCTATAACTTCTCATCATAAGGTACTTCACTCAAGTTAAAAGTGTAAAGAAGTCTTAGAGGATTCAAACACAAAAGAACCCAGAACCGAATAATCATGCGCGCTTACATCAATTTGGTATCCATTTAAAACTAATAGTCCGCAACCAATGTGATTGCAAATTTAAAGGTTAAAAGGTAATTTGTCAAAAGAACGCAAGTATCGTTCATCGTGTTTTGAATATCATGAGATGGGCAATAAATCACTCATGATGAATGAGCTCGGAGGGGGAGGCAAAGAAAGGCGGGCGGCGGACAGGAGTGCCCGGCATACTGATTTCTTGGCGGAGGTGTGCTACTTTGTTGTACTATAGTAGCTTGTCAACTCATTTGAGCTGAATTAGATCTCCTCATTACAATCAAACCATTTGATATTTTGTATGGAATAAAAAAAACCGAGAAGGTGAAATGTACACAAATCCAAGCCTTGTAGAGAGTGCTTTACTAGGCATACATGCGTTTATGTGAGTGTATACGTGTGTGATTGGCAACATGACATAACGTATTTGAAACTTTTCAAATGTGTGCTAAACCCTCCTTTCTGAATACATGGATGAGTTCGTTAACTTGAGAATTTTTATCAGCAGAACTGGATATTTGGGAAATTTATTTAGAATGCATTTTAGTATTTGTGAATTGAAACCTTTTTTAACGTTTAAAATAGAACATTAGCCGAATAAAGTTCGTTCTGCTTTATACAGTTCCCGACAAAATTAAAAGAACATTTATTTTTTTAATATATTCAGAATTATTATACAAATTGAATAACTCGTTACATAGAGATGCAACAGTTAATGTAGCGACAATTCGGGATAAAAATGAATTAATTTTGTTATTTTTTAGATTTATTTTAAGCATTATGTATGTATCAAACAGGGTGTACTAAAGATGCATACGAAAGAATTTTTGAGATCAGTCTATAAATATATATCTCGGAATTAAATCCTTTGGTATTTTCTTATAGTTTGAAATAATCCTTTTTTAGACAGCAGACATATTTATTGTTAAACCAAACAAAATAAAATTATTATGTATTTTTCTCTCCCAAATTCATTTAAACATTTTTATATGTGGTATACTGTCAACGGTTTGATTACTTAATCATACCATTTACATGTTTTCAAAAATAAAGAACATTGCACAGGTACTGAATAACCTGAGAGATATGTGCAGTATCCGTAATGATCAACCATGTACTACAAAAGTTGCTGAAATATAGAACATTGCACAGGTACTGAATAACCTGAGAGATATGTGCAGTATCCGTAATGATCAACCATGTACTACAAACGTTTCTGAAATATAGAACATTGCACAGGTACTGAATAACCTGAGAGATATGTGCAGTATCCGTAATGATCAACCATGTACTACAAAAGTTGCTGAAATATAGAACATTGCACAGGTACTGAATAACCTGAGAGATATGTGCAGTATCCGTAATGATCAACCATGTACTACAAAAGTTGCTGAAATATAGATCATTGCACAGGTACTGAATAACCTGAGAGATATGTGCAGTATCCGTAATGATCAACCATGTACTACAAAAGTTGCTGAAATATAGATCATTGCAGTACTGAATAACCTGAGAGATATGTGCAGTGTCCGTAATGATCAACCATGTACTACAAACGTTGCTGAAATATAGATCATTGCACAGGTACTGAATAACCTGAGAGATATGTGCAGTATCCGTAATGGTCAACCATGTACTACAAAAGTTGCTGAAATATAGATCAATCATTGTGTACTCGACCAATATAAGTTGTCTTTTATTAGCAAACTATCTAAAAACATTTTAAGATGCGTAAACATTTTATGATGAGTTTCTCTTATGCAGAGCTATGAAGAATACTTTTTAATAGTAATATTTGTGATTTGCTTACGACGGGAAGATAAGGGACAGTTAAGCTCAAATGAACAAATTTGGTAAGCTTAGGCGTATAACTTTATACCATTTAGAATCTTAACATTGAAATTTGTTCATTGCTTATACATTAATAAATTGTCTCAACATTTAGGCTTCACTAATACTTCTACAACGATAACTAATCAATATATAGAACTACTAAAACAATAATTGGTCTAGATCTAATTCATCTATTTACTTACGAATGCAAATCTGCACTGAAATCATTAAAGTTGTTACCTGCAACAAAATATTTCCCTTAGATTTAATTATGGTGATTGGTAAAGCACTGATATTGTATTTATACATTTTATTTATTTACATGCACTTTTACAGGTAAAAAAAAAGCCAAATTACAACAGAGCAGTACTAAAAACTAAACAAAACCTAATACTTGTAAGCAAGTAAAAATTATTCATAACAGAAACTATAAACACAAAACAACATATACAAATAGTATACATATAAGTTAATAGAAAATCAACTAACAATAAACAAGGATACAATCACTTATTAAATAGAATGAAAAACTACGGTATATAAGTTATGCCAAAATATGGTTTATATAATTATGCTTATAAATATTTATATATCAAACACAGTTAAACATACCTTTCTGAATTCACTTAAACTATTGTTAAAAATATCGAAATGTTGAGCATAATTTATTATAACGTTATCCTATACATGTTTTTTTATATAACTGCTAATAGTTATTTCCTTTCGACTGTAAAACTTAACTTTGTCCATTCTCTTCTCGTGCGGCTGTAGTTCTAATAATATAAAGATCATGAGAATATCGGGTATACAAAATTGTAATGTGTTTACATTATTTAATTTCGTAGAGATTGAACTACTATATCATCCGTTAAAATTCTTGTACACAGTAACAGAGACATTTTGCCAGTTAAACAATTAGTAAAATTCTAGGATCCGGAATTCGAGAGTGTTCGCAATTTCAAAAGCGGTGCGTTAAGCGTAAAAATACTGCAAAGTGCGGGAATAAAGCTCAAAATGTAATTTTAATGTATTATCTGGAATGATTATGTAAAACGCTTATTTTCCTTAGTTGGTTTATGAAGTAACATGAATACGGTTTCAGTCAAAAAATAGTGAGCTACTGCTTCCAAGCACCTTTGACATAAAATTGGATAAAAAAGAAACATACTTACAAGGCTTGCCAGACTTTCTTTAATCAGTTTCTTAAACAACTTCATTCCTAAGCTTTAGTGCATTTAAAACTTACCATTTATAAAATGTTTAACAAAACTTTCTTTCTTAAGTTCTTTTTATTTTACAATTGTAAAGACATTCTGTATTCTTTTTCCAGGAAATATATGGTTAAGGACAGATAAAACGAAGACACTAAGCCATGTTCCCTAAAAAAACGTTGTAAGATCTGAAGTAAAATGCATTTTGCCAAACAGTTACCTTTTTGTATTTAAGCCTACCATGCTGACACCGGGTTCACCTTGCAGAATCAACTACAGGGTCATAAAAACCGTACTGAGACTGGGTGGTCACAGCTAAGGCTTCAGTATTAGATAAAAACTCAATTTTTTGTTTGAAATCAAATATCAAAATAATATGTTTAGCTTCTTTCGATTCAAAGCTAAAAATAAATTCTTACACCTTTTAAAGAGTTTTGTTATGATTATGAACTCCACATGTACAATTACAACGAGCATACACATGTATCTCGTTTAGTACAGTTAGTTAAACCATTACACCACGAGATTCTTGGGAGGCAAAAGTTCTATGACAAAATATTAGCATCTTTTCTGAAGTCAATTAATGACAAACCAAAGGATTTAGAATTAGTGCCTCCAGGAGGAAACGTGTAAGAAACAATCCAAGCCTACCGGAGTACGTTAGATCTTTCGTTTCATGCAATCTCGGTTGCGTTGGCGCCAGGGGCTATAATCTCTCTACAAAAAGACTAAAATTACTTATTGATCGCAGAGTTTGAGCAATGTCCAGAGCCAACTATTAACTCTTACACAATTCCACCTTCGCCCTGCAGTAGACAGATCCCAGACTACCTCTGATCTCATCTGCGACTGGTTGCCTCATCTTCACCCATATAGCCCATAGCCCCCAGTATTGCTGCTAATTACCAGTAAGATGTAATCCCCCTCCTTTCCCCTGAGCCCACGGCCGACCGCAGCCCGTGGTCCATGGGAAGGCCGTAACCCACGAAGCTTACAGTCAGCACATTACGACATGCGTGTACGTTTCCTCATCAATTCCATTACAAGCCAGAGGGAGGATGGTCGATAATTTGAGCTATGTTTATAACCAATAAAACTGAATGGATTTTGAACGTGGAAGGTTTACTGTTAGAATGTCGCGTTGAGGAATCTTCGAGCATTACCAAAAAGTGAATCTATTGAATTATCCAATTTTCAAAGATTAATTAGAACATTTTGTTTATATTGCCTTCAGATATTAAAATGAATTACCTTATTGAAACTAAATGTATTAAGCTGCTTAGAGATGAAACCACAATGAAATTCAATTAAAAGTAACGTGTATTCTTACATGCGGATACACATCAGAAGTATTAAAAACATAAAGTAATTTAACAGAAAGTGATTACTTGGTATTCCACCACTATGGAATAAAAAATTAATTTATTTATTTAAAAATCGTCACATTAGATTAAAACAACACCATGAAACCGGAAGCTTTATAATAACATTGTCGTAAACAAAATATCAATTTCTAGATTATTGTTGTGGTCGAGATGTTCTCTTCCTTAGTTGGACGAAGGCTCCGTTTGTCTTGTCTGTATAAGGACTTCACGGCAGAGTAAACAACAAGAGCAGAGTCTGGTAAGGACGACGGTACATGACATTTGACAGCCCGACAGAACCACCCGGGAACGGCAAAACCTCCGGTCATTGGACCAACGATTCAATTATCTCGATTTGTTTCCACGTTCCTGTCTGAGAAACTCTTGTTTCTCATGCACGGCTGTTACGTTTGGACATTTTTAGCTCGGCTTCTTCACCGGAGGTCTGCGAGATTATCTCTGATTGACAACCGCAACATCCAAGATAAGTCAAGAGGAGTAGGAGAAACTGACGGGATAACGAAGGAGAATAAAACTACGTCAGGAAATGTAAAGCTGGTCACCATTCAAGAAGTGTGTATAAATCTTTCAATTGACTAATACAGATGAACACAATCCTGCAAGAAATAGAGGGAAAAGAAACCACGATGACACTGCAGTGATGCGCAATCTCCTAATGATCCCGAAATATCTAGAATGAGTAAGTACCCTGTTCCAAGACCTCGGAAACTGCACTCACCTAATGAAGAGCTTTGATTACCCGATACTGGAGAGTTCTAAATCTGCCATATATAAATCCCCTTCGTTCCCAGCCACAGAATCACGACGGCCGTTAGTCACTCAAAGTCCTTCCCGCATGCGCTGCCCCGCTACGCTCTAACAGTTCGCTCTAACATCGTTCGTCTTAAAACCGAGAGGAAAACGTGTAGATAGCTATTGAGTAACCAACCTTAGGCAGCTAGAAGAAAAGACTCATTAACTTTCAGAGACCTCAAAACCAATTTATTACACGAATGTCTTTATGTCAAGTCCTTTGTATCTCGATAGTAAAACTTCATGTAACACTATATATTACTCTTACTTCAAATATCGGACTAAAAATTCCTCGTGGGTTTAAGTTGATAAGTTACAGTTAATTTTTAAGTTGGTTGCACCCCAAAAAGTGATAAGCAATGAAGATTTTATATTGAAAAGGAACATTTAATTTTAACCATGATATTTGATAGTACCTTCCTGTTTTACGATTTGGTAACTAATGTTGTTGTGGGTACATATCGCTCAAGTGAACCTAAATTCCGCAGCTTTATCTTAAACAAGATATATTTCTATATGACACATTTTGATGTAGAGATAGGTTTAATATTATTGTTTAAATAATAGAAGTTTCGGTGAGGTATGTAAGTTACTACAGCAGAAAATTTAGCTGAAATCAGATCTTTAACTTTTAGCATTGGTTTTCACTCTATTACTTTTCTTTATACAGTATGAATGATCTACAAGAAATTTCACATGTTAAAATCTCAAACGCTTCTAATCATCTTGTGTTACAACTTTTTTATTCTGCTATGTACTCGTTGTTAACATGTTTTTTTACTCATAAGACCAATACAAAAATATTTACTAATGGCCAGTTAAATTTTACGGAGGAACATGCATCATCATCGAACTCAGTTTAGCTACTGGATAAATTACGTTTGTTGTAACATTTCAAATGTATAGGTCAGTTTGTTTTCGAGATATCGTGCTGACAGACAAATAGACAGACAGCCAGACAGAAATTAAATTATTCCACACTCCTGAGTAACAGGCATAGGTGACGCTCAGCCAATAAAATTGAGTTAGATCGTGTTATCCATCATCGCAATAAACTTAATATTGCTTTAACCAAATATTTCCAAGTGAAACGAAATGTTTTTACGCAGTTCTTGTGGTGTCATCTGGCACCAAAGTTCTATCTCTTAAAGAACTTTAACATACTCTAACTCAATACTTTGCCGTATGTACTTTGTAAGTAGCTGTTCTTCACCTCACGAGTATAGAGGCGAGATTATTCTCTTCTAGCTTCGTAGCCACATAAAATGTCGTTAAATTAAAAGAAAAATAAACTCTATACTTACAATGAAGAAATATCAAATGTATTAGAAACATTTAGAGATGTGTGTGTGTGTGTGTGTGTGTGTGTGTGTGTGTGTGTGTGTGTGTGTGTGTGTGGTGTGTGTGTGTGTGTGTGTGTGTGTGTGTGTGTGTGTGTGTGTTGTGTGTGTGTGTGTGTGTGTGTGTGTGTGTGTGTGTGTGTGTGTGTGTGTGTGTGTGTGTGTGTGTGTGTGTGTGTGTGTGTGTGTGTGTGTGTGGTGTGTGTGTGTGTGTGTTCAACTTATGAGAAATCCGCAGTCAGCCACTTAGCCTCTACATTTCCAAAAAAATTTTTCTTAAGTGTAGACTTTTTATTACAATTTTTAGATGGCCAATAACGGTTCTAAATACTAAAATTCTGACTAGCCTGTTTGTTCATCCAACTACTGTAGTGCAACGAGTATGGTGACTACAGACAAGAACTCGCCTGAGAGTCTCGCTTCTGTACCCTACATCGGCAGGTGAGCAATCAGCATTAACAGATATTAGTGAGATGAATGACCGAGGAGAACGCGATGTATGGTGTTGTAATTGAATGAAATGAAAGCGAAGAAGTCAAGTCATATATCTCCTGCCGGTGTGATGCATTGGGCACTACGGCTTCCTACTGTTGGTCGGTGGTCATTTCATGTTGTCTTCTTCTACTACCATCTTGTGAACAATGGATGTATACTGAAGTGTTTATACCCTTCCGGTGTTACTGAGGCCTTATGTTCAAGAACTTGGGCCTAATACAATATCTCGCTGCGTGTGTAATACAGTGTAGGAATACACCAGACCATTTGTTTCGTTACACGCTTCGTTAAAATGTCATTCAAATTTTTAAATCTATAGCTCAATGTTTTCTTCATATATCCTGAGGAAAATAGACAGACAGATGTACAAACAGACAAAGAGCCATACGAAAAATGTTGTTAGCCTCTTAAGTGACAGACAGGAATATATACAAGTTTTCAAGCCTGAGACTGAGTCCGTTCTCGAGAAAATTAGGCTTTGCAAATACTCAGACTAGCCTACCATGATTCTATTAAGGACATGCACATCTTCCAAAACGATCTTTTCTATATAGAAATGAAGCTTTATGCAAAATTTAAAATCGGTTGCTCGTTCTTGAGGTATCTTACAGAAGACAGACAGACAGGAGAGAAAGTTTGCAAGCTCTCTAATTTATAGGCTTCGCTGGCGCTCAGCCAACGATACTGTCCGTGTACTCTGAAGTGCGGCTAGTTTGATACTAATAAACGGATAAAGTATCATGGTGTAATCTGCAAACCTATCGACACTGTCATTTGTGCATTATTAAAATAAGATGTTGAATGGATTTCCTACGTTAAGTTAAACCACGAAAGTAACCAGCATAACAAGTTATCAACGCTCCTCCTGAGGTGCAGCGTTACAGATGATAATTAATACCGTCTTTTCAGCTGGTTTTCAGAGTACAGTTCTTAGTAAATTTGAATTTTTTGTGATGTCATAATTATTTAATTGTAGTATTCTTAATTTATATTATGATTTTCAATCTTGTGAATTGTACTTCTAACATAATTTTCATGAAGATACAGTAGTCCTTCGAAGTTTTCGATGTTTTGTTTGATAGTGAGGTGAATAACATGATAACTTTTTATAGGTCGATATAAACGACTATACCATGTATTATATGGAGAAGCATTGAGTGTAATTGGATGTTTTTATGATTGCTTATCAATTGTTATTACCCTCTACTCATCTAATTACATATTTTTTGGTGAGTGTAACTTAATCAGTAGGAGTAATAAATGTTTTGTTACCAATCCCACTTATCGTTAGACCACTAATCAATAGCAATGAAATAAGTCCTACAATTTCCAGTTTTACCTATGTAATAGTAGCCTACTTTTTTCACAAAATTTCAATGCCTCGACGCCATGCTTTCAGTGATCAAAGGTAATCTGAACACTTTTACTAGGTCTTCCTAAAAATTTAACCACAAAATAACTGCATTGTGAAAATAGTGCACATCAAGTTATAACAAAAATTATTGAACAATAATAATTACTGCTTAACCCGTAGTAAAGTTACTCACTCACCCCTTGCGATTAATTTATACTACAGCTCTCAAAAATAATAATTGTTGTACATACTCAAAAATTGCAACGCTACCAAAGTATAATATTGTATGACTTTCCTATAAATTACATCATATACCATACAGCAGTGACCTTCGAATTAACTAGATAAAAATTACAGAAAAACCTTAGCACACGGATTTTAGTACTTCAAATTATTTTATTTTCTCTCTTTTTAATTAAAAAGAAAATATCACTCCCCTATTTTACCCTACAGTCCTCAAGAGTTATTATTACCTTTGCAAGGTTCTTGTGAAAAAGCATAAGGAGTTTAACGTTATAGTCAACGCGCCGAGAGTCAGTTTATGTTGTAAGAGCACACAACCTGGTTTCTTACAAAATCGGAAGAGAACTTCAACAAGTAAATAAATCTACAGCCGTGGCATGAAGTCAAAACGGGAGGGAATTCAAAATTGTTAATTAAAGACATCAACAGAAAATTGTTCTCAGATTTGTTTTATCTCGAAACACTTAAAACCATTCGTCACACATGTAAATAACAATTATATGTCAATGTAATTATAGTACCACCAGCCAATGAGATAAAAGATAGAAAGTCAGCGTTTTTGTAAATATTCCACCTTTTAGTGGTTTGTTGACGATGATTTTGATTTTAATTTTAAATTTTAACTTTCACATGATAGGATTAAAGTTTTGTTATAGTAAAAAGTTATAATCAGAGTAAAATCGATTTGATTCTTTTATCCTTCTAATACCCACTAAATCTATCGCGGTTGACTATCCATTCATTCTTTCTTAGAGAAAATTCCTCTATCAATAACAAGAAATATTAGGTTGTATTCTGCCCTATTAGCTCTAGGCTCCTAGACTATCAGGCTAACGTATTAAATTTTAATAGCTATATGAAGCACTTTTACATTGTGTACAACATAATTAACAATAAATAACGTTTTGTAACACAACTTGTTATTTGGATTAAAAATAGCAGAAGCGATGGATGATATGCAAAGATGTTTTCAGTTATTTTCACGAATATTCTATTAAGTAACACTAAACATACTGAACATATTAACTGTATTTATTTCAGTATCCCAGAACATAAAGTGCAACGCGTTGTGCAACTGCACTAATCCAATGCGCTGACCGCAAGTCTGGTGTAGCGGAATGCCACACGCGGCCGTCCGTCGCCGCTCACAAATCATCTCCTTGCTCCCGAAACCACACCTTTTAATTTACAAGCGTCAAGGCGTGGTCACAAGCTCTAGAAATGTTTGCATGTCCATGCTCCGACCCGTTCTTCCGCTGACAACTCTGACAACGTTTTAACCACTTTTCCCACCACCGAGCCAACGCCGCATGTCATTTAACTTAATAGCCCTACTGGTTTGATCTAACCTTCCGTAATTCTATTTGGTCGCCTCTGGACGGAACATAGAACGTTTAATTTGTGATGAATGTTTGACTGATGATGCAGGATACGATAATGTTTCATATAAGATATGTATGCAAAATTTACATTTTTTTAATTAATAGGGAAACTTCGATAAATACATCATCAGCACTCACAACAAAGTGCTCATGACTCTGATCCTCTACAACATCCATCGTCAAAGGCACCGCTTCTTCTACTCACAGTATTATTTTAAGGATTGTTAATAAATTCACAGTGATATCCTACTGTGACACTTTTAAACGGGCTGAGCAGCACTTATGCCATATTGCCCTTTCCTCTGCTTTCTTGATTTTTAGCAACTAAAACAGATATACAAATCAAAGCTCTTTGAACGTATTGCTCATTCCGGACAATAAAATCCGGAGAGAGTTGGCAGATTGATATCTAAAAATGTCTGCTTCTTCAAATCTTCAACAAGACAATATGATGTGGTTGTAATCACTATCCCATGAACCTTAGAGCTTGAAGGAATTCCGAAGTTAGACAATTATTGTCCATCTTTAACATAATAAGTTAACAATTGCTATGGTTGGGAAAAATCTAGGTTATTTAATAATGTTTATACTAAAATCACTCTAAAATCATCTTATTTATGGACCGGTGTTCTTATTAGCACTAAGCTTCAAGATAAATTAGACTACCATTTCCTTCTCAAATAGCTAAATAGTGTTTAGGTTTATGCAAAACATTAATTGCTAGTAATTAGAAGAGGTCACGCTGCTAAGATTAGGACACGTGTGTGAATTATCATCTTGATTTTCTGACTCATGCCGAGTGTATCTGGATTGTCGGGAGGTGGTTATTGGTAGAGATGTACTCTATGTCCACTTTATCTTCCATAGATGGATTACAATAAACCATTTATATATATATATAGTTGTCGATGACACATGGTTCAAGTACTGTATTCAATCTGTCAGGCATCAGAACAAGCTCCAGTTTTGTAAATTATTCATATAAGCAGCACGTTTTATGTAATATATAAATATCACAGCATGAAGACATATGATTATAATTTAATAGTATATAATTATGATAAGTTACAATATAGATTCTTTTTACATCAACTTCAAAAATAGTAATACAACTTTCTCATTAGTAACATTACACTTTTTGCCTTAACTGCATCTATAAATTTTACAAAATCACGCTTGAATGTTGAATGTGGTACACAATTAAGTTTGATATCCAATAAACTGACAATGTAAATACAAGTTCGTTCTATTTAAGTTAAACTGAAAGAAACGTGTAGACGCTCGTTAAACCTTTGGCATCTGCAATAGATGAATCACACACATCGTTCAGATGTTTTTCCATGATTCATGCACACAATAAAGAATCGTGAAGTAGATAAGGTTTATTATTTATTCTTACATAAGTTACATTTATTTATTTATATGGTATATTATTTATTTATATGACTGAAGGTCTCAAGCAAAAAAATTTCAAGGGACTAAGAATGTCTTTCTAGGAGAATTAAGGAGTGTTGCTTATTTTGAGACATTTGTTATGTAGCGGATCGAAATATCTCACAAGTTTTCAGTTGCTGGTCGTTCAAAATTTTGAAAATATCTGCCTTTGAAAGGAATTACGGTAACAAGATTCGTATCAGTCACATTGTAACATCAACCTGCAATTTTAATAGTAGTAGATACAAATGAAAACATTTTTCTTTCAACCGTTCCAGAAAAGCTTTGAATGTCCGAAGCAGGTTATTATCTTCAAGGTAGTTTATGTTCTCCTGAATATGTTAAGGGAATAAAGTAACAGCCGGTTTTCAATACTAAGAGTATTTCACTAAGCATTTCAGGAATAGTGAAAGGTATTTGAAACAAAGTGATTGCGTCATTTCAATACAAGGATAATCACCTGCGGCCGTTTAGATCTGAGAAGATACTGAACAAAGCAAGACGAAGCGGCGAAGAACGGTGAAGCCTAGCCCAAAGTGGAATGGTAGAGGTTATCCGAGGAACCTGTCCCCATAACAAACCTAAAATAAGATATTATCGCGAAGAACGAGTCCACATTCTTGCACAAGAGGCTCGCGCTGTATGCGGGCTCTCGTTCTCTCCGAGACCCTAAAATTATTAATCACAATAAACAATGGAACCCGTTCCCCAGAGCAGTGTTCCACCGTTTATCTGTTTAACCGCTAGGATCACAGGGAAAAATAACAATTTCACAAATAGCAATCAAGACACAGAAGGCTCCAGGCTCAGGGTTGAGTTACGAGATGGTGCACCCACGCGCACTCTCCTCGCCTGCGCCTGCGCCTACCACCGCGTCAGATTTATATCCCGCTTTGTTTTACTCTACGCGCAGCTGAATCAGTATAAATCATGCGCGGCGTGTGTGCAAAGCATTGGACTAACTGAATCTCAGACCTAATATTGTACCGTAACGTTAGCCCGCTCTAGGCAATACGACGAGTAGCGGTGACTTCTGTACATGTCGCGCAGCTGAATCAGTATAAATCATGCGCGGCGTGTGTGCAAAGCATTGGACTAACTGAATCTCAGACCTAATATTGCACCGTAACGTTAGCCCGCTCTAGGCAATACGACGAGTAGCGGTGACTGCTGTACATGTCACGGCTGCTTCGTAGCACCTTCCTTTCTGTTCATAAATTTAAAAGTATTTATTTGATAAATGAATGTTTTCAGTTATTACTTTCTTGTAACTTAAACTGTAACCGACTATTTGATCAATAGATCAATTAAATTCAAGAAATTTCTAGAACTACATATAGGATTTTCAGAACTTTGAAAAATAACTTTGGAATACTCAAATTTAAATTAAAACTTTTATATTATAGCGGTAAATTGGGATCAGTCATTTAAAAAACATAAATTGGATTACGCTTCAAGTTTTAGGTCGGTTTAAACACTACCTTCCAGTTACGACGGAGAATGGCTGTCTGGTATAAAATGTTTTATGAAACCAGCTCACCTGTTATGATAAATGCAAGGCTGCCACCTTATAATCGATCGGAGTGGAAAACTAGCGCGTTAGAATTGCGGCAGTAGTGTTTCGCAAAGCATTATGAGATAATTCGGTCCGCGGCACATTCCGATGCAATCGGACAAGAATTGATCACGACCCAGCGATCACGCAGCCAAGTGTAAAGAAACGAAATTAATTCCTCTGACTGATAAGATGGCTATCGGCCGGTGAGTAATGAACGACCGCACCTGTAACGCGGTGGTCCCGTTCTGCCCGGTGCAGCTACCGTCAGTCTGCAGCAGATCTGGTGCAAGGTTCTTCCTCTCTTCTGTAACACGGTAGTCCCATTCTGCCCGGTGCAGCTACCGTCAGTCTGCAGCAGATCTGGTGCAAGGTTTTTCCTCTCTTTTGTAAAAGATCATGTTGTTGGCTTTAACCTGTTTTTCGTAAAGTTACAACTATTACAGAGGTACATATTTTGTTTATGAGAATGTCTGTATATTTTCCAAAATAAATAAATGTCATCTAAACCTTTAGATTACAGTGGTCAACAGAGTTAGATTACTTTAAAATTGATCCTTGATGAATAATAATAACCGTCCAGTAGTATTTATGGATGATAATCATAACACCAGTAACTCCAACCTCTAAAACTTCACTGTTTTTTTTAAATCACATTTTCGTATAATGTATAGTCTTTTACTTAGTTATAATAATTTGAATTTTTCAAATTTGTTATGAGTCTGCAGTAATTTTTAATGGTTCGCGTCTTTTAAAACCCTTTTACTAATAAAAAGGAGGATTATTGAATGTTTCAACCATTGAATGTAATAGCGTTATTCATTCAATTCCGTCCAGAAATAATGCAAAACTCTTAACTAACAGGGTCGTTAGACTAATTGTTTTTATTGTATTTATACATGATTTCTAGTTTTTATAAGGCTGGAATCTAATTGACTTTTTGTTTATTTAATATAATTCATTAGTACAATATTATTATTGATAATACATGTTTATGGTTTTACAGGCATAAATTCATAAATATAGCTTAATTCCTGAGGGAAGATATAATAAAACCCCACTTAGAATTATGATAACATCATATTCCAGGTGTAATTAAACGTTTTTTAAATTTAAGTTTTAACGTACGGTACTTGACTTGGTGGTTCAGAATTACATGTGAGCAAAAAAAATAGGTTTCTACCATTTGGAAAGTATTTATCTGGAGACTTTAATGTCTGGTTAAAATGAAAGCGCCGAGTAAAATGCATTACACAATAAAAACAATGCCAATTGTCTTGTGAAATGGGTAAGGCGGGTTTCGCATTGTAACCATTCAGGCTCCTTGACAGAGTGACCGCTGAGTGATGCCGTCCTTACATGCAGGCCGCCTACAGTGTTAATAATTAGTCATAACTTCGCACACTACAATAATACTTACATAATATACTGTTTAATAAGAGAGTTAATTTTATTTTTGTTTTAAAAGTGAACATTCACAGAAGAAAATTTCAGTTAATCTTAGTATAGCAGTATACAATAAGTTACTTTCATTTTAAAAAGGGAATGAGAAAATGGAATGAAAGCCGATTCCTTGAAGTCTATCTAAATATAAAAACCACCCAACACAATTTATCTAGAGTAACTGCATAGTTAAGCACCTGTCACAGCAGCCTTGACTGAACACCTGTTGCCTGCCTTATAAATTAATGGTCGGCTCCTTTTCTGCTCACTGTTATCTCCCGATTACGTTAAACAGTGACGACAACTAGACTCCGCATTCATCATACACTCGCGTGTTTAATTACTTTGCTCTGTTCGAGTTCACTCCATACGGAGTTTGGTTGCTCCGGTCTCCAGCCGTGATGATTCTATCACTGGCTACCGTTCACCGACTTGCCGCTTCATAAGTGTGTTTGCCGCATTAATCCAGCTGCATGGCCAGAAAGTTCCTGTAGGATAAGGAGCATAGAATATTTGATTACCCATAGACAAATTGGTTTCAACGACGCTGAACTAAATCTCATGAATGTACATGCCCCATTATAGAACACATTCCCGTTTGTGTAGAAATGAAATGAAAACCTACATTTGCTATCTTTTATCCAGATGACTTACGTATAGTCAGGTTATATGTGTTACTATGTTAACATGTCATGTGATCGTACTCACTGTATTTACAATTTTTTGGTATTCAGTGATTTTTTCGTTCCCATTATGATTACCCATAATCACAATGTAAAAACGGTTGCTACCACTCAGCCAGATCCCCATGAAGTGATTTATGCCGTTACGAACTTGATGTGACGGATGTATAAATGAAGCTTTATGCAAAATATCGTCAATATGCATTTTGTTCCCATAGTATGTGATCAAACAGACAGGAATGTAATTCCCTCTAGCCTCGAATGTCTAGAAGGCTTCACTAGCAATCTGTCAATTACCTTTATAAGAGAGATAAAGATAATCTTATATGAGATGAATCATCCTTTTACTACAAGACGACTATGCCAGTCTTAAAAGAACATGTATATTATAGATTTATATATAACTATATTATAATTTGAGGTAATACAATGACCCTGTGTTATGGCACTTGAGAATTGAGTAAACTAGTCTGACTCGAAGGCTCAGGGAAAGCCAGACACGGTCTCTGCAGCGTAATCAGTGGAGCAGTCGCATTGGTCAGTTTATTTGCAACATTTACATATATAACTCCTCGCCAGTCAGCACCTTGCTCACCGGCTCATCAATTACACAAATCGGCCCGCTTGCCGCCTTTGTTTATCGCATTTCGCCGAATGATCTGGAATTATGATTGAGGTTTTTATTCCTCCGCTGCTCAGGATTAAATACTGCATTAATTCTATCCCCTTGCATTCGAAACCCTGCACTGGATGTATTACTCTAAAGTGATTTGTCTGCAGAACAAGGTGCTTAGTTGGGAGTGTCGCTAATCCTTGGATCTGTTCTGAGATAAAACTTGAATTTCCGTTTAATGGTCCAGCCAGAAAATAATGAGAAATATAAAATTCCATTTCAGCAAATATATATTTAAAGATATATTTGGTTCTATTCACATTTAATTCAAAACAGCCGAGAAATTTATTCGATTCGGACAGTTTTGTATGCCTACATTGTTTTGTATAGTTGACCTGCTCACGTCAAGTGAATTAAGGTAGAAGTACTCCTTATTAAGAGAAGTAAGTTCCTTTCAGAGAGAGCAACGGTTGAGGCTGCTGATACTTCACAATTCTTTCTCAGCTCTACGCAATAAGATTTCCACATAAGGCATTCATAATCCTAATTTAACCACCCTGAATCCTGTAACTTCAAAATCGACTCAGAACTATTTAGGAGTTTTTAAAGGGAGGTTTTCAACTTCTAACCCAATTTTTCATGTTATTGTTCACCCAATTCCTACATATTTATGTAAATGAATTATATTAAATACATATATCGATGTTTATTTCTTTACGTTATTGACAGGAAAAATGTATTTTTACGATTGAAGTAATATAAAGAAAATAGATAATTTTTAAACAAGTTGTTTTGGTGATCTATATAGATTGACAAATTCCCTCTCTCTCTCTCTCTCTCTCTCTCTCTCTCTCTCTAGTGGATTTTTACAAAACGTAATACGTTATATCCAGCTTTTCTACTTTTAGGTCAACTTTAGTACCTAGTATTAGGATAAAGCCAAATAAGGTTTACTTCACGTTTCACTCGCATCCTTAAAGTTCCTTAAAGAATCTTATGAATTATAGTTACAATTTATCAGCGAACACAATAACGTAATGTATGACGTTCATATTTAATTTAAATAGTGCATTTTTTAAATTTAGCCCTAAGATAAATTTGCACATCACAATTTCTTCAACAGTTGATCTGTTAAAAAGTCCAATGTGGTAACAAAAACCACTTCCCCTTTTCGCTCCGCCGACACGGACCAAGAAGCAAGTCCAGATCTCACCGGCGATACCGGCCAGCACGCAACGTCCAGGAGCCGCTGCCGAAAGGTGTTTGACAAGTGAATACCAAGGCGCTAAACGTTTTCTAATCCGCCTATTCGTGCTATTTGGAGCAAGAAGTGTCGAGATGTAACTGAATACGAAACGTTGCAGTTTGGCTTTGTTGTGAGCGCTAACCGGGCCGAGGGACGGACAAGTCGCACGGTATCAGGTGGGTCGGGTAACCGGAGATCCTGGCTGTACTGGCACCGGGCACGGTATTCGCACGCACAGACATTCCAGGCTAATATGTGGTCATCATATAGTCGTTATTATGTGTCCCCTAAATAGTTATATAATGACTGAAACTGTGTTTGTGTGCCCTGCTTACACTGAGAGTATGATAATATAAGGCCGAGAAGTCAACATATATTTGGTTCCATTTTTAAATGCAATTGTTGTTCACATCCGAGAAAAATATCCAGTATAGATAGTGACTGCACGGGCAATATCCTGTATGTTTTAATTTTTTAATTCTGATATAGACGTTCTGTAAACAGACGGAAAATATATTGACGACCTCTCGGAAATATAGCAACGAATACGTCTAATACAGATCTGGAATTTTATATATGTTAAGGGACAATTTTGTGGAAGTGAAGCTACTAGGAGATGGTTTGTGACAATGAACTGTGGATGGCGATGGAATGAGGACACTTGGAAGGTGGTTTAGTACAGTAGAATATGGCAACTTGAATGTGGCATTATGAACATGGGCTGTGGCTACTTGAGAATAATACTACGATCAAAGATTGGGGTTTGGATATATTTTAATCCATTGCTCTAGAATGCGTTGCAATCAACTTCTGCTGGAATCGTACTCGTTCTGTTTCCAATGATTCGTATACTTCTCAAGTGGCAAGATCCCTCTTTAAAAAGGTTCAACGGGATTTGTAGATGATGGAAAATTGTTGGGAGAATTTTGCCAAAAACATTGATTTAAACTCCCCATACAGCTATAGTAATAATAGCTACTAGTAACTAGAAATTACATTGTTTTACCCAATAACATGATTTCATTTACCACAACCCGCGGCTACTCTGGTTTCAGTCTCCATAGGTCATTATCCAATGTTTGCGAAAATCATTACAGTCTCAACGTACAGTGAAAAGTAATAAGTATACTAGTAACTAGAAATTACATTGTTTTACCCAATAACATGATTTCATTTACCACAACCCGCGGCTACTCTGGTTTCAGTCTCCATAGGTCAATATCCAATGTTTGCGAAAATCATTACAGTCTCAACGTACAGTGAAAAGTAATAAGTATGGAAGCAGGAAGCAAGATTAAAATTCGACTAACACCAAACCAATTATGTACTCGGCCTCGACCTGGTGGTGTTCATTTCGCAACGTAGAAAGCCCGAATATTTATAAGGTGTTATCGGCGTCGTTTCTAATTCCATCAGTGTTTGTTTCAATTAAAGATAAACACCCTATCCTGATCAAAAGGCGGTAAATCATAGCTGTTGAGCAAGGCTGTAAGTGGGCGATAAATCGAAAGAAGGTAACCCAGGGTCCCACGATGTGTGATGAAAACATTCATCATACCAATATTATCAAAAGCCCCCGTGTGTAAACATCGACTCAAGAAATACATCATTCCAACATCAGAGGCTGGAGAACTTAATAATTTAGAAAAGTGGCCTTACACGGAATATGGAGCCTATTCATTATTTCAGCGATCCAGTTAATTTTGGTACAGTTTAAATTGCTTGCCTGGATCAGTTTTCGCATGTCTTCGCGTGCGCTGCTCAGCCAGGCTTCCTCGCATTCCGTCTCAGCATACCTCGTCATTAGCCTGGACTCGGGTGCAACGTTGCTTGCATCAAACCCAAGTGGTTTTTACTTCAATAAATAGGAGCACAGCTAATAATGGGCATGCCTCGAAGAGAAGGAATGCCCTTCGGTAGCTTGTGCTGTCGAACGATTTACTAATGATTCGGCGAATATTGCAAGAGTATTTTTTCCTTACTTGGTAAATTTTGCGGTTCTGGCAGTGAGCATTGAAGGATCGACTAAAAAACCACATGCAACTTTCATGTCTCATTTCAACACAGGAAAACGCTTGAGTAACTTCAAAAAGCAAGTACTATGTCTGTGTTGTGTGCCTTTGGTAGCTACATTATCGAAAATACACGGGAGAAGAGAAAATAAAAAAGATCAGAACAATGACAAGGAAGGGTGTAGGCATCCATAATACTAACTCACACAAATCTAACACGTTTAATGAATGGACGGACTATTCTAGTTTTACAAAGCTTATCATTAAACTTACCTGGGATTGCATAGCAAGCAGTAATGGTATATGGACCAATTTCCGTACTGGCAATCAATAAGTAATTTCATAACCTAAGAGCTTTTGATGACTTAAGGTTAGATTAGGTTAGGGTCGGGTTAGTTCAGGCATTTTCCAAACCCAAGCGCTTCTCTTCTCAAACCAGACAATTATTTTGGCAATAAATTCATAAATTTCTGTAATTTCGGAAATGTTTTAAGCCGGTTTCTTCTCAAGTATATTTTTACTCCAGAAGCAGCAAAAGGATTTAGGACTAAGTATATAGAGTTTACTTCACCTTCTCGTTCTAAGTGAGTATAATAGAAGGAGTAAGGATCATTTTGAAGCCCTGCTGAGGCTTGAAAGGTGTTTAGATACAAGTGAATATCCTCATGCACCTTTAACTCGTCCTTATATTCTAATACATTGAGGACTACCCCCAAAAGTTATCATCAAGAAATAGACGTATTTTACGAAAGCCTAACTAACTACCTTGGCCCTCTAAACATTGGCGGCTGCGACAAGAGACTGTAATAATATAATAGGGTGTTTTGTGACGGCGATTAACCGTACCGAAGGTACATTTACTTCTTTTACTCACACTTGATTTCAGATTGAAATTAAGTTTTAAATACGGATTTTCCTAAAAAAAATATGTAATTACTATGCGATTTCTACGGTAATAATCACAGTTGCAAAATTAAATTTAGAGCTCCAAACGTACTGTAATAGCTTTACACAAACCTGATGGACAGGAGATATTTAATATTAAAGCATAAAAACTGGAAGTAAATATTCCGAATCAGCGATTTAATCTCTCGAAAGCGAATTGTAAATGGGGTACCTTTCACCGGCAGTGGAAGTTGTCCCATAACGTTATCTATATAATGTATCCAGTTTCCGTCACGTATTTTAGGGCGGCTCGAAGTGATTTCGGTAGCAAATTACGTTTTTACGCGAGCGACATGGCGGCAAAAGAATGTCGAGAGACGGGCGGCAAGAAGGCGGCGTGAGGCCGGGCACCGCCTTGGCAGTGGCAGAATCTGGACGATCGTTCGGTGGCTGATGTGATATCCATAAAATGGGAGTAAATCTTTCCGGTAATGATTATTAGCAGAAGTCCGGGTGGTCCGCAAGCTCCTCACTGATGACCGTCCAGTAAAAACTCGGGTCCAACATGCTCCATCACGAGAGCTAGTGATGGATGGATACCGTGGTCTGGCGCCCTCCTAGCTGTTATAGCTATAATGACGTCAGATCTAGATGTGGTTTCGGCAAAGTTAGTGAGTTCCTGTACTGAATTAGTGATAATTAAGAATTCTATTCCACAATAATTACTAGCTGCATGTTTATGTTATAACTATTTTAGAATGTTACAACGTAACATATTCCCTACTGTCCGTTTGAACGACCAGAAATAATTTAATGTTGAAAATATAATTGAACCAAATAGCCACACTTTCGCTGACTTTATTCTGATTTCGTTAACACACGGCCTATTATGATGGTATATTCTATCCTGTTTTTAAAAGATTTTTCTTAGAATTCAGTGTTGCGATTATAAATATATTTCTATAATACCCCCATTTTATGCATTTGAGTCACAGTATTAATCAAAATACTAATGACTTCTAATGGAGCCTAAAAGTAAAAACGAATTCTTTTTTGTTGTTGTTAGACGTTGTACCTGAAGTTGACTATCCAAATTGCAATGCTACATCTAGAATACGCACTGTTGTAGACAGGATGTGGACTATCAAGGGGCTTAAGTGGATTTAAGAGGCAAAAAGAGATTGGTTTATTACTATAGATATAAGCAATCAGGGCCATAAGACTGTGCTTCATTCTGTAAAACGGTATTTTCGTTGCATTCGTTGTTAGTCAAAATCTGTGTAATGTCTCTTGCATTACTCCATATATTAATAAGTTTACATCACATGCATATTCTATTCACCTCACATAAAACTGGTTTTTACTCTAAAATAAGCCTTACAATTAGTATTTCTCGCATTTACCAAATACTTTTTTTTCAGAAGTTTCCTAGACTCAGTTCACTAAATGCCTGTACATGCAAATTCCAGTGATAGAAGAAGCAAATAACTATTTGTAATGACAAGTATACAAATGGTATAGAAGGTTATGAAGAAAGAGCACTTCTCATACGATGGAAACAAGTGTCCATCGCAACTCAAGACGCAAATTATCATGTAATTCAAGATCCAACTTAGTTGGCCAACGCTCACCCTGTGATGAATCAGAGGCTCTGCTGGTCGACTAATTCCACCACTAATGGGTATTTCAAAGACATGTACAAGCTAACATCTTTCTAGCAGCCACACAATGTCTGCGATTTGCGAAGTATTTATTTAACTAGTACGCTGGCATACACTGTTAAAATGCAATTTGATAAGGTAAAGGTTACTTAAAACCTAACCGGTGAAAAATTCGACCTAAAGTCTCAAAGCTGGTCAAATTTAAATAATTAACTTGAAATATGCACGCCAATTATTATTCTGAACGGTTAGCAAATGGAGGCTGAAGTTCCATTTTAATTGGGGCCGGGCCAACGCTTGAAGTGCTTGTTATCTGCAGAACGTTGGTCGCTGTGTTTACATCTCTGCGTTATCTAGACGTTAAGCCCTCTTTGGCAGGTTTCCCGGCTCGGCTGATCATTTCACCTTAATTATGTCACTTCTCTTATCAGTATACATTTCCAAACAGTTCAGTGGGCCGTTAGCTACCTGAGCTTATCTAACAGTTCCCAACATCTGCATAACAGACGCTTCCACTGCGCGTTTGAATCGGCCCCATTTCCATGTAGTTGTCTGCAAATTGTCAGTACTTCATTCTTATCCATATTTGCTTGTATATAATAGTATATCAGTGATAGAAGATCACTTTAAAACATTTTTGTGTCCAGTTCTTTCTTTAGTTGGCCGGAGATAATATGAGGCATAAATTTTACAATTTTTGTCATGCAGTTCATCCATGTATTAACCAAATGCGCTCTAGAACCGCCCTAGATATCAGATCAAAACTATTTCTTTAAATCTATTAACATTAAATCTAAATATGTATGCAAGTAAGGTTAATTTTTTAATTTGAAATATTTTTTATGGATTTTTTATAAATTGGAATACTTTAAAAGAAGAAGTTCTATATCTTAGTTTTTGAGATTTAATTTATTAGCTATATCCTGTATTTTTATGTAACCACTAGTATTTAGCACTAATACTTTATTTGTCTACAATGTTTAAATAATGACTTTAACAGTCATTTGGAATATATCAAAAATAAGAAAGATAAAGTGCTTGTGCCCAAATTCCTAGATTTAGATTGTTTTGTATGTGTCAAAAAAGGGTAGTATTTGTTTAATTTGAGCTGATAGGAGGCTTCTTGTTAGAGAGCAACGCCGGAATATTTTAATACGTTAAAAGACAATAAATAAATTTCACATACTTCATTTCCCTATATGTAAAAAATTTGCAAAATGGAATTTTATAATCACGATTTTAGGATTACTTTAGTACCAGTCGATGAATATTGATAACAAGATACATTCCTACTCCAAACAATTGTTATATGCTATTCATAAATCAGGCCAAAATTCTCTCCATCAGGCCTTTGGATCCAAAAATTTTTATTGTATATTCCCCATACTCAGTCACATTTATAAAATATGTTTATTCTACAGATACGTAAACTATTGTCAATGTTTTGTACAATTTTATGTTATTAACTCATAGAGCACTTCAATTAAGTACATTAAAAGTATGCATAATTCTGGGGGGAAAACTTAAAATTTAGTTACTTTGAAGAACAATATGTAATTGACATTACAAAATTCACATTGAACAAATTATTATATTTAAAAACCTTTACAATCCGTTTTATTTAGAATAAAATTAAGCTAGTGAGCAATATTAAAACTAAGTCATGCCAGTTATTGAAATCTATAGATTTTGAGCTAGTGACAGAGCACACTATAACATCAACTCGCTATAACGCAATCAGAAAAACACTATAAAACTATCTAGTGACAACCTCTCCACAGCCGTCAAATGATCAATCAAATGAACACATACAACTGCATAAGATTGACTACCTAATGAAAATTCCCTAACATTTTTATACATCATATTTAATTTAAGCATATTAACTTAAATCGACACATTAGGTCGATAACTAATGCAAAATTTTGATATGTAAAAAAACAAGGATAAATTCAGTAGGAAGTCAATTTTCTGGCAGAAGTATAGACATTTTCATTACAAATCTATTTAGCAACATGAAACCCTTGGGCTGAAACTGAGATATTCATAAGGAATTAGAAGAGCTGTCCCCTTGCAGTAATAAATAACACTAGAAAACACACGAAAATTGTCGTACACACATATTATAGCCATATTTGATTGAGCCTTTAATCTAACTAAATGAACAAACAATTTAGCTTTATTAATAGAGTGATTTTTGTAATCCACTTTGTGGTATGATGTTAAATGATCCCTCCAATTTTGTGAGTAAGAAATGTATGAATTAATGCATATCAATAAAATTGTAATATATAAAATTAGCTTTTTGGGCATGACATCGGGGGGATTAAAAATTACATTCCAATGTCATTAGCATAAAAATACACAACTCTACCGGATTCTAGAAGTTGTGTCTTATCCCGTCAGTTCCGATTAAAACTAGTCAAGTGGTGTGTTGATAATGTAGATTTTTACAATCCTCGCCTATTTAGGTATTCCTCAGATTGATTTACGTTGAAATGAGCAGATTTCTCCATCGTTTCACACCGATAAAAACATAGTTATTTATGAACATTTAACCACATGTGTTTATGTACATACATACGTATACGGTATGTACTGTATACAGCCATGAGTTGCACTTGAATAATTATAAGTTCGGATGGGAGGAAGTGTTTCATGAATAGAATGTATTTTTAAAGATGAAAAATTGTTTAATCGTGTACAGCATTTGTGTAGTGTAAAATGCCACAAACCGGACTTTTTTATGCCATCTATTATATCATGTGCTACGCCGTTGATATGGGGTCGAAACTGATAGTTTGATTTAAGAGAATAATTTATTTATTACTTCCAACCGCATCTAATGGATCGACTTAAAAGGTTCCTAAATTCCTAACGCTCACCGTACTTCGTGGGACAGTAGTAAAACAATCGTAAAATGAAGACTACAAGGTCATTCAACAGCCTCTAAAATAAGGAAGTAATTGCTCGTGCCGCCCTTTTAGAGCCCAACGAGGCTGTAAGAGGACAAGTTTCCGTGATATTTACTAGTAGAGGATGGCCCGGTCATGTCGGTAATGTCCTAGTACGGCCCCCTGACATCGGCACGTCATGGTGGAATGTGCCTTGCGTAACGCTCTCTAGCCGCCGCGCCGCCACTGCAGCGATCCCTTGGAGGGACATGATACCCAGGGCCGTATCTATATACTCTATCCGGACTGAGATTCATAGTGCTGTATCTGTGAATTATAGACTTACCACTACCTACATACATACTCCCACAGCTTAGCCACCTTAACCCAATTACACTCAATTTTGAGGAAATATATACATCCTCGTGCTATGCTTATCACTTATCACATGAACTGCACTTATTATCTGAGTATCATACTTTCACCCCCTACAACTTATACTGTCAAACTGGCCCTACAGTACTAAGTACTAAAGCTTCAGCGATCTTGTAGAATACAATGTCATGACGAGTGATGTGATCACAATGGTTTAGAGACGACTTGGAATCACTAGCAACGAGTCACTGGCATATAGCAACCGTCTCAGCTCTGAACTTCCCAATGTTGCCTTTCTCTTATCGTGCGGATAGTAATTCAAATGTGTATGAACTGTCTTAATCTTGATCTGGGATTTCTAAAGAGCCAAATCCAGGTATGCTGTGGTAATAGCAACGAGTCTAGCATAAAGCAACTTCCTCGGCTCTGAACTTCCCAATGTTGCCTATCGTGCAGATAGTAATTCAAATGTGTATGAACTGTCATAATCTTGATCTGGGATTTCTAAAGAGCCAAATCCAGGTATGCTGTGGTAATAGCAACGAGTCTAGCATAAAGCAACTTCCTCGGCTCTGAACTTCCCAATGTTGCCTTTCTCTTATCGTGCAGATAGTAATTCAAATGTGTATGAACTGTCATAATCTTGATCTGGGATTTCTAAAGAGCCAAATCCAGGTATGCTGTGGTAATAGCAACGAGTCTAGCATAAAGCAACTTCCTCGGCTCTGAACTTCCCAATGTTGCCTTTCTCTTATCGTGCAGATAGTAATTCAAATGTGTATGAACTGTCTTAATCTTGATCTGGGATTTCTAAAGAGCCAAATCCAGGTATGCTGTGGTAATAGCAACGAGTCTAGCATAAAGCAACTTCCTCTGCTCTGAACTTCCCAATGTTGCCTTTCTCTTATCGTGCAGATAGTAATTCAAATGTGTATGAACTGTCTTAATCTTGATCTGGGATTTCTAAAGAGCCAAATCCAGGTATGCTGTGGTAATAGCAACGAGTCTAGCATAAAGCAACTTCCTCGGCTCTGAACTTCCCAATGTTGCCTTTCTCTTATCGTGCAGATAGTAATTCAAATGTGTATGAACTGTCATAATCTTGATCTGGGATTTCTAAAGAGCCAAATCCAGGTATGCTGTGGTAATAGCAACGAGTCTAGCATAAAGCAACTTCCTCGGCTCTGAACTTCCCAATGTTGCCTTTCTCTTATCGTGCAGATAGTAATTCAAATGTGTATGAACTGTCATAATCTTGATCTGGGATTTCTAAAGAGCCAAATCCAGGTATGCTGTGGTAATAGCAACGAGTCTAGCATAAAGCAACTTCCTCGGCTCTGAACTTCCCAATGTTGCCTTTCTCTTATTGTGCAGATAGTAATTCAAATGTGTATGAACTGTCTTAATCTTGATCTGGGATTTCTAAAGAGCCAAATCCAGGTATGCTGTGGTAATAGCAACGAGTCTAGCATAAAGCAACTTCCTCGGCTCTGAACTTCCCAATGTTTGCCTTTCTCTTATCGTGCAGATAGTAATTCAAATGTGTATGAACTGTCTTAATCTTGATCTGGGATTTCTAAAGAGCCAAATCCAGGTATGCTGTGGTAATAGCAACGAGTCTAGCATAAAGCAACTTCCTCGGCTCTGAACTTCCCAATGTTGCCTTTCTCTTATCGTGCAGATAGTAATTCAAATGTGTATGAACTGTCATAATCTTGATCTGGGATTTCTAAAGAGCCAAATCCAGGTATGCTGTGGTAATAGCAACGAGTCTAGCATAAAGCAACTTCCTCGGCTCTGAACTTCCCAATGTTGCCTTTCTCTTATCGTGCAGATAGTAATTCAAATGTGTATGAACTGTCATAATCTTGATCTGGGATTTCTAAAGAGCCAAATCCAGGTATGCTGTGGTAATAGCAACGAGTCTAGCATAAAGCAACTTCCTCGGCTCTGAACTTCCCAATGTTGCCTTTCTCTTATCGTGCAGATAGTAATTCAAATGTGTATGAACTGTCATAATCTTGATCTGGGATTTCTAAAGAGCCAAATCCAGGTATGCTGTGGTAATAGCAACGAGTCTAGCATAAAGCAACTTCCTCGGCTCTGAACTTCCCAATGTTGCCTTTCTCTTATCGTGCAGATAGTAATTCAAATGTGTATGAACTGTCATAATCTTGATCTGGGATTTCTAAAGAGCCAAATCCAGGTATGCTGTGGTAATAGCAACGAGTCTAGCATAAAGCAACTTCCTCGGCTCTGAACTTCCCAATGTTGCCTTTCTCTTATCGTGCAGATAGTAATTCAAATGTGTATGAACTGTCATAATCTTGATCTGGGATTTCTAAAGAGCCAAATCCAGGTATGCTGTGGTAATAGCAACGAGTCTAGCATAAAGCAACTTCCTCGGCTCTGAACTTCCCAATGTTGCCTTTCTCTTATCGTGCAGATAGTAATTCAAATGTGTATGAACTGTCATAATCTTGATCTGGGATTTCTAAAGAGCCAAATCCAGGTATGCTTTGGTAATAGCAACGAGTCTAGCATAAAGCAACTTCCTCGGCTCTGAACTTACCAATGTTGCCTTTCTCTTATCGTGCAGATAGTAATTCAAATGTGTATGAACTGTCTTAATCTTGATCTGGGATTCCTAAAGAGCCAAATCCAGGCATGCTGTGGTAATAGCATTCAGCTTTTTTAAGTTAAAAGCAGTCCATTGACCTGTGAACTGCTTAATTACTTACTCTAAAAGTTAGTCCTGGATATACTTGGTACCAGTACCTTATAATAGTTGCCCTATACCATCTTGAGCCGTATAGAGGGACCAAGAACCCCATCTTCCCGTCATAGATACGGGGCTGAACATACCTTGGTGTGTTAGTAAGATGCCCAGTAAATGCCTAACTATCGCCACCTCACTTCTGGCAACTACGTCACTTGTCACCGTCGTTAAGATTCTTGACATTATCACACGCGGGATAGCAGCTGAGTTTCGCTGTCACCGTAAATTTGCTGCTCGTCATCTTGGGAACGAAACATTTTAAATCATTTTATATTACGAAACTATTAATGGTCTCAAAATCTAAACATATAAATGACGTATTTTGTTTTTGCTACGTATAGTAGTAGTTAAAGGTCTGTAGGTACTGTCGCATCAGTTGTTATCCCAATAATACACATTTGCTAAAACTGCGCTTAAAACTATTTTGTATGTATGCTTGCACAATTAGCATAACTAACATTTTCTATATAGTATATTTCGGTTATATTTTTATTGCCGAGTTCAATATAATGTACATTAGTCACAATCAATTTTATTATGTACTGTTATGAGGATAAGAGTATAGAGACTTTATTTAAACGTGTTAACAGTATATCCTCCAATGTAAAATATTTAATGTTAATTCTTTAAATACTTTTTAGTAATAAACAGTTTCTTATTTTATATATCTCCAAAATGTATAATATTCTCAATAAAAACTAATAAACTGCAGACTACAAATTTTACACTTAATAAGACAGTAATATACATTTCTGGGGTCTCTATTCATTAACTGTGGTTGTAAGACCTTTCACGTCACGGATTATTTGCATTTTCCTCTTACTAAAAGAGTGATATATTATTTAATTTCGAACTAGGTCTGAAATTAATTTACAGTAAGTGCAATAGTAAAAACTACAAAATCTGAAAATGTTATCGGCAAACTACCAAAGATCGTCCTCAAGTGTCATTTTACAAGCCGACATGCCCTGTCAAAGTACTCGTACACGCTACGATAGATTGATTGATTACTTAAAATGTCCCTCACGTAGACGATTCATCGCCGACGTTGTCAGAAAATAAAGGTAGTTTTAGCCATAGAAAGACCTTGAAAGAGACCGAAGGCTATCTGGAATCAGCAAGCTCGGACATGGCGTGGCACAGTCACCTTTTTAGGAGCAATTACCATAGACGCAGTACATATAGTAGCGACATCAAGAAATACAACTTCTGGCTTACAATTGCTAATGGCCGTACCCTCGGCTGGTACCTTGTAGTCACGCCTAGCTATGGTCAGATCAGTCTCGGATGTGACCGTTCTGGGGGTTTTTCAGGAACATTGAATCGTGAAACTACCATTACGGCGTATACGAGTTTTCAAAATAAGATTTCCTTTGTGGCGTACGTGGAAAAGATATTCAAGTGAGGCTGTTATATATAAATATCAAATACTGACTTACAACCTGGGGTTTTTTTAATTTATTGTAAAAGTGGAAGAAATAGAAATAAAGTAAAGGTTTCGATTCCTTATGGGCAGTTTTAGGAAATTGTCTTAATATAGGAAGGTAGTTCACATTTGGATATTTTACGGATACAAACTGCTACTGTTTTCAAAATTGTAATATGAAACAGAATACGTGCATTTTACTTCAAATATAATCTTTTTTTCAAATTCAATTTTTCAAACTATTGAAATTATTTTGTGTGTTCTCTCAAATTGTGTACAGCATTCATCTTGAAACGATTAGAGAAATAAAACAGTCAAATAAACAATATTATTTCGACATAATATGCTAATTCTTGTGTTATTTTGAACAAAATGTGAAAAGTCCGATTTTCGCCTACCTTCTACTTTCTAAATCTGCCAACAACATTACTGACCTTTCGCTTTCCAAATTGTTTTCCATTGGGACCCATCACCGGCGTGAGCAATAACGGAAAGAATTGGGATCCCAAAACGTGATTCCGGAAACTCCATTATAGATTCCTCGAATCGCAACACCTTTTCCGACTTCACTGAGAGAGTGGTTCTTTCGCGTTTCACACGTTCAGCTACCAGCCGAGGACAAGACAAAAGTTAGATCGTGGCAGTCAATCTCTCGTGAAAGGAAGCAGAACAGTAACGTATCGAGTCCAACGTGACAGGGACAGATTGATCTACAGGGTACTTCCCCACCAGCTACTTACCTAGCCACCGGCCCCTGGGCAATTAATGCCTTCCATGCCGTATAAATTAATGCCAGGTAAAAAACAGCTACGCTCCGTACACTGGCTTCAAAGCGCGGGACATAGTTTTTACGCTCGACTCTATAAATTTATTGAAACGTTCCATAGAGAGTTGAATACGCCAGGTTGTCATAACTGTTTGATTTATCGACAACCCTGCTCGCTTTTCCCGCGAATGCTGATTAATAGTCCTTACTGGAACAAACCGGCCCTGCGGGTCGTGAAAGGATTCACCCGCCACTGACCTAGCTCCACATGTTGCATAATTAGCTCCTGAACCCAAGGTGGACCTGACAGAGCGGGAATGAGCCCATCTGCCCACGTGACCTTCAGTTTCTCCAGTATTACATGCGGAATATTCCATAACGCTTGTATCGAGGAGAAAATGTAAAGCAGTGTTTTCTTCTCCCTTACAATCCTTAGTTATGAATGATGGTAGATGTTAAATCTCAAATACTTACATGGGAACAGCACTTCTGGAGTTCAAATAGCCAATTACCTGAAAAAAAAGAAAACATGAAATACTGATCATGGAGATCTTAAAATTAATTAAATATGAAATATACTTTTAAAATAATGCATACATTGTGCTTAGAGGTTAAGATATTACTAAATTGTATTACATTTTTTATTTATTTAGGAAATACAAATATTCTAGAAAGCAGCTGAAAATTCATCTAATTTATTGATTTAATTAAATTAGATTAAATATGGGGGGGGATTTGAAGGACTCTTAGTTCTCATCGCTTCAACTTCAGCTTATGCTCATCCCAAGTTCCGCTAGTAAGGCCTGCCAACTTCTGTACCTTGAACGAGATCTAAGAGATTGTGACCAATGCTGATGTTGAATTTATCACTTGGTTGTGAGGTTCCAAACAGGGTTCTTCTCCTAACTTTGAGCCTATCACAATTCAAAATAATAAAATTAGCAGTATCCTCCAACCGATTACATAGTCTACACCTAGGGTCTAGTGAGTCCCTAGTTGTGTGCAAGTTCGTGAGTTGATAACTAGATTAAAGAACCTTTTCATAACTATATTAAATACATCAACTTATTATACTCGTATTTCATTTGCACGCTTTGCAACATTTTGATCACGTATATTCTTAGTCCAGTTAATGGAATAAATCCCCAAAACTAATCTGCTCTTAGTATTCAGTTTCAGATTCGTAATGGGAATCACTGTTTGAAAGGTTTAATGAAGCCATTTATTAGTCGCTGGTCTTACAGTCCGTGCGGCTGCCACAGCGTAGCGCGGTCCGGCACGTCAAAACCCCATTGAATATTTATACTTATCAACACCCGAGCTAATGGAAACGAAGAGCGTGTGTAATTGAGCACAATTCCATTTGCAAAATACCATTATCTAAATTGGGGTCACCGCTCCAAGGTCCACCCGAACAGTGTGTCCGGCGCGGCGCTGCTTGTCAAATAAATTATAGATTAGCTACCACGTGAGCACAAATGGGCCGAACTAGTTCATGTCCCACATCCAAATTGTCTTCCCCCACAAGGATAGGGCTTAATTACAGAGTTCACACTTTTTTGTAACCGATTTGAAATTAAAATGAAGGGCGATCAAGTGTTACATGGTTTTAGAACATGTTCTAGTTTTCTTATGAGACCAAAGCTTGAGGGATCGACAGTTGGAATAGTTATTTAGAGCACTTTAAATAATAATAACATCAATCAACTGACAAACAAACCATTACCTGCAATTAAAATAAATTATCGGTACATGGTCCAATCTTGTTAGAAAATCCCCGACCTCACGGCTAGAGGTCTTTTGTTTTATTATGAGACACTCCACTGCATTAGGGTTATCTTTTCACTACATTTCAGTTGCTAATAAAGCACATTGACAGACTCTAAATCTCCGTTCCTAAACATTCATTTTGTGCATATTGGAGGCCCATTAATGACTATATAAAATTGGAGATTCAATTGAAATCTAAATGAGTGTAGATTTGGCACTCAGATTGCAAAAGGGCTTTTTGGTCAACAACGATTTGGTAAAATAAATGTCTACAGAAAACCCAATAGCATTTGGTTCATAAGTTTCCAACATTTTTTTTATACTATTAATCATAATATGCCAAAAGGTGAGGCCCAAATGTTAGTTACAGGCATTTCTTAGAGAGCACATAGGAGGTACAATTGATGTTATTTGTTTCAATATTTTTTGTGATTTTGTTAGTTTTGATTTAAAGACTCCATTGGTTCAATGGTATTTCAGAAAGAAACGTAAGCTTCCATGCCAACATACCCTGACATTGACAATACTATTTGATGCTATATATTTATTTATATCAACTATAATTGTGAAATACTTTAAAAGCATATGTACTTTGCTTTACAAAACCTAAAACATAATTAAGTTCTACTTATTTCTTGGTATATTACTATTACGAGTACATTAAAATCCAAAAAGAGAGGAGTGGAGCGTGAGGAGTGTAAGTTTTTAGAAATCGATTTTAAATAGATGTAACTAATTGGTCAGCTGTTACTAATTGAAGTAAGGTCGGTAAGGTACGGAATTCTAAAACAGCAGAACAAGTGTAAGGCGACGACTGATTAATGCAGAAATCTATTTCACAACGACAACTTATTCGTCGCGAACAAAAATATAATAAACACATAAAGATTTATTTTCAAATCAATTCAAGTAAAGAAAAGCATATGCAAGTTTATGTATGTCACATTACCATTAAAATTGCCAATAACATGGAAAACGTAATTCACTTTAAAACTATTGAAATAGTTTTAAATACCAAGGTACTTAAAGCTACGAAATATGTTTTCCTAGGCTAGTGTTATTAGTTTAATTACTGGACTGCTATAAAAGTACTGCAGCTACGGTATTTATAACTGCCATTAAATATTACGTCACTGTTTCCTCAATGAAATTATCGTTCATTGTAACGTTTAGAAAGAACGCCTTCCCGTACAGAAATAGCTTTGGGTTCTTAATTGTCATTTAAAATTCGTCTTAATGAAAACGTCAGGTTGGTTTAAGAGCTGGACTATGAAACCTGTAAATACCGCATTCTCGAGAGGCGGCTCTCTTTAAGGTCGGATTTATGGGTCGCGTGTTACTGCCGGGATCTATTAGGATTCACAGCCTGTGCCTTCTTCAACGCACGGCATTTACTGCAAGAACCTCTGGAGACCACCATTTGCCGGTAAGAGATTTCTCAGCACCAGATGACCACCTGCCAAACCGGCAGAGCCTCCACTATGGCGTATTCGGAGATTCGTTTGAAGTTAATCTCTTTTGAAATCTTTTTAGTACATAAGAGTACTTTCTGTAATTATGATATAAACATAGTATATACGTAAAGCAACTTGAAACTTCTGAAACCTTTATTTCTTTTTTCATCAATAACTTAACTTTCTATAAGATTTAGCCAAGAGGAAATCAAGAGAACTATTTTGATACAGGTTGTTTTTAAATTTTATGAAATTTTGGTATGGATTACGGCAATTTGCACAGTCAAGCCATTTTAGTGACTCTTTTGTGTGTTTGGCCTTATTTTGGAATGATTGAATGAAAAACTATTGACAGATAGTTGACATCATTACATTCCACTATTTGAATGTCTTTAATGTATAAGATGTCGTTTGAGCAAGAAACATTATTCGAACGTGTATTAAACTTTATCGAATGGAAGACATACGTTATCAGCCGAGACCCAGCCTGCCCATGTACTTTCCACTGATGACGTCACGTATCTAGATCCGGTCGAGATGGGATCAGAGCTCGAGAAATTAACACGGGCGGGTGTTTAAATCCCATCCGTCATGGTTGCTAGCTAATGGCCTCCACTAATGGCCGAAAACCCAAATGAACGTTAGAATTGAGTGAAGTGTGAATTGGCCGAAGTGATGGATAGCGTCCTCCCACCGTAATTTGTTATTAACATGTCGGCACTCTTGGGACATGTCCACCTTTGGGCCGGCCGGATGTCACGCGGACTTTGTGGAATTAGCATAATTAAACCGAACAGGATCCGGCCTTCATGGTTAGGTCGGCCAGTAATTGGTCAGTTTTAGCGGTTTTTACAATCTTCGATTTTTCTTTATGAGTCCTTCACCCTAATCCTCATCTTATGAAAAAGTATTGAACTCTTATTTGACCCACTCAGCTGGTTCTAATGATCTTCTTGAAATTAAATTCATGTCAGTTTAGCTTTCCTAGTAAATATACAACTTTAGTTATCTACGAAAGACTACAATAAGATATTAATTAGCCCCAAATTTGCTTTTCACTCATGTTTCCTAATCTTATTACAATAATTTGCATGAGTTTATTTGAACAGGTGCCGACGATTCGTTTTTTAGCCATTTAAAGTGATTTTAAAACTTTTTTACTGCGATCTGCATGCCAAGTTTTAGTTACAATTTTTATTCAAAACAGATGAAAAAGGGCAATAAAAAATTGTGGTTGAATATTAACACTGAATGTTTGAATACAAAGACTCTGATAAGTTTTCAAGAGCTTAGATTTTTGCATTCTTATGAAGATTTAACATTTACCAGAAGAACATTGACTTCATCGATCACTCATCTACCTTAGAACATCGACATAGGATAATTTAATTTATGCAATATTTATTTCAATTTTACCTTTGAGAAAAGTTTTTAATTAGGATGAAATCTGAAAAAATTTGCTAAAATAAACGTTCATAAATAGATTACTACGTCAATAATCCTACTACAATTATAAATACGAAAGTTTGTTTGTATGGATGGTTACTTAATCTTATAGCACGCACAAGAACTGAACCAATTTAGTTTTGGATGTACTTGGGTTAAACTATGAATTAACAATATATTCACATATATTAATTTAAAACAAACTCTCCAATAATTAATATATAATTTCCAATAAGAAAAGAGCTTCAAGAATGTATATATATATATATATATATATATATATATATATATAGGCTATATATATATTATATATATTCCGTCAACAAATTATCTTAAAGATAATTTTTATATAAGTTCTTCACAATATTATAGCCAACATTTATTTGCTTTAATATCTGCTCCAAAGCCATTATCACTGAATGTGTTAATGAAGGCGTAACAAAATTAAATTAAAATTGAACCTCTTTATTAAGATAAAGGTATAATTGACTTAATCATTAACAATAAAAATTACGATATTTGATTATATATTTTAAACAGTGCAAAGTTTCAAAGCAATATTTAGGGAGTTCCTCAGAAGAGCACTCTTGCCATATACTCTCCTGATAAAAGTCTAATCTCGCTCAAAATCTTCGATCAGATAATCAAATATGTGAGGAAACTCTTCACAAACGTTCCGCCTGTAGCGAGCCTTCTCTGAATGGGCTACATAATTCGTTGAATTATTTGCCTGGTAAATCCAGCTATAATTGGCGTATTAGAATAACGGCTGGAGGGTGTCCTGACTGAGGTTCCCTGTTATTGGGGCCAATCTCCTAATACAGTTGTGGAGGCTCGCTGAACGAGGCTGATCTGGCAACCGTGTCATTTGGTAGGGCGTGGAGATTACTAGGCCTACCATCGTCGGTTTAGGGCAAGGAGGAGTTGGGCCGACTGTGAACGTATTTATTGGTGCCCTCTAGACCGTAGTGCTTGTAATTGTTAGTTTCCGTAGAGGTTTATGGACTGTCCCACCACCGCTCGTGCCGCCACCACTGTATTATATGTGGATATCTACCGTACATCTATATTTGCCCCCCAACTGATGCTTCTTCAGTGTGTGTGTGTGGATTATAGATAAACTCAGTATTAACGTAATAATTATTTATTTAAAATCCATTACTACTTAATAATTGATAATATATAACGATATGTTAATCTCGTTGCCTCAAACAGTTGTACTCTCATTAATTACTCCTCCAGCCAATCAGAAACCCATTAGCAACGCTATCTGATTGATAACTGACTGGTTCGTTTTTCACATTACCCCTATTAGTATACGCTATCGTCCTTCATTGCCCGCTCTTAATGCAGTTCCCTCAAGTAGCCCTTGCTTCCTACAACAACTGGGGAGTTAACATTCGCCTCATGTTACATTCAAGACGTGTTTGGAAAAGTCCACACAGTAAAGAAACTGTGACGAGCGCAGTTCACCAAATACCACAAATCTCACACTAAACTCCTACCGTCTACAATACTCGGTCTGTATTATGTCTGCCAAGGATTTACAAGCTGTCACCTATTTCGCAAACTTCTCCCCCAGACTTTGCCATCTTCCACGGACTTCGTTGTGTACCCTAAGCGTCTATGCGTTGACTGGCCGGTATATCTAGGACAAAACCAAAACTCTCAAACTAGCTGAGCCTGAGTGATCTTTCTGGCACAAACCCAATAACGCACCCTTCTTCGTTCTCCATGCGTATGTACGTATCCGTTAAACCTTCATTAAAACTCTCGTTTTCTAGATATACCAGTCTTACATACATACATACATTCTTAATTTCCTTTTTTTCGCACACAGTTCACTTTCGCAATTTTGGGTTTCTTGGCGCCAATTTGACGGTCTCAGTACGCTAAATTCTTATTAATTTTGATTCCTAAGAAGAATCAGAGCTTTCCTTAGTTTTATTACTGTTATCTAATGGAGACATACATCATATCGAGGTGATACTAATACCTCCGGCCGTAGCATGTCGGCTGCAATGAATGAAAGATATTCTTCGAGATAGTAACTATCACGTAACAGGTCAAAATTAAGAGGCTCTGATCGCAAATAATACACTCACCTAACTTATTAGAAAAGATTTAAATTTTCGGTACGGGTAACAGAACCTAACCGGTTGCTGACCGAAGGAAACCATATTTCAATACAAAACGACACCGATAGTTGAAGACAGGGTTATCAGAACCTATGAAACATAACTCAGATAAATCGTATCTTTAATAAAGTGGCAGCTCCGGAGGATGGATTGTTTTGACTAAGCCTGTCCCGGCGTTGAATGATTGCCCGGTGTCAGAGGTCACCCGCACCACGAGCCGGGATACCGTCATTGAATGGTCTCTAATTACTCTACGGCCCTTGTCTCACGATTTATTCACTCCACGGGGCACTCGTCTTGCCTGATGCATGAGCTGCGGCTTTGTGTACTAGCCGCTAATTCGCAGGCTGTATTACGTGGCAGTCTATGTTGACCTAGGCTCCCTTAGTAATTTCCTTGCCGAGGACAGAAGACAGATGGGATGAACACGATGGAGTGTTTGTATTGAGTACTTAATGTTGAGAAATAAGACTTGTGCAAACTAGTAAATGTCTTCGAGGAAAAACACACACACACACACACACACACACACACACACACACACACACACACACACACACACACACACACACACACACACACACACATATATATATATATATATATATATATATATATCATTGAAAACCTTGATATGGAATTGGACTAACTGGCTGGGATCATGTTATGTTGCTGTATTATGTTTGAAGTGTATTATTGACGATTGTTGAAGTAAAAAGGTAATAAAATCCAGACCATTTATCACTTTTGTATAACAGAAAAATAGAACACTACGTTTCGACTATTAGAATCCATCCGCTTTTTCAGGTCTCAGAGATTTTTTGATGTCCAACCTTTTCAGTTGTTATACTTTAATTCCTTATTAAATTATATGCTTACTTAACTATATCCTTTAAGTTTTTTTGGAGAAGAGTAGAAAAAGAATTTTTTCTATTTTTGTAACCTACCTCGATGGCAATTGACCAAAATCTATATTACAGGTTCATATAACATATTATTCTTTTGTTATTCTTTCTACATACAATAGCCTACCTAAAGAGGTAGAGCTTGGCGAGTGCACTAAAATTCAGCTAGTTGTTATTATGTTTTTAACGTGATAGTTTTCTATATTAAAAACTATATATTCAATCTAAACAATAATCGAGTAAAACTACTGATACAAGTTTTCAACAAATTTACTGTTTTATTACATCAAGTATTACATCATAATTGTTAGTAATTCGCTACCTACATATTTCTCGCACGGTGTATTAAATACTACATACATTACTTATCGTTCGGCAGTGAATGCACTATACAGCTTAACAAGAATTGTCTAGTGAGTGAGATTCGCTAAATGAAACTTCACCGGTCCAGAAATACATCCTTATCGGGGCCGCTTTCCTCTAATTAGATTGTTATCTAATTCATCTATGACTATGTTTGTAAAAAATGACACTATGTTTTTATATAAATCTTGACATAAATTCGACTTAACTTGATATTGCAGCGTTTTTAACTTATGCCTTAACACAGTCGACCTAGTTCATATATTTTATAAATCTAACGTCTCCACAGAAGATCTTAATCTTGTAGAAAAATAGGCAGCCGGACAGTCAGACAACAGAATTTATGATGGCGGTAGGTTTATTCAGAATGCAGCAGAACATGTAGCAATCTGTCAATATGCTCAGTCGTAATCGATGGCCATACAGTACAAGCAATCAGACAGAAAGACAAAATGCGGCAATGAAACAGACTTCATCTGTACATATTTCAACCTATCCACACAGAAAGTATGGCAATCAGCCCATACTTTGGCCATAACTGTATTGTTTCACAAACATATAGGCACATTTGATACATACAGCGCAATAAAACGCGCTTGAACTAATAGCGAAATACAAATATCGTGATAATTTATAAACAAGTTGCCACAATAATGCAACTTACAATCAGAAATGCCAAGGGAGGCAGAATATTGACTTTTATATACTTCTATATAGTCACTATAGTTCAGGTATATTTTTTGTAAAACTCATGTATAACATATCCACCAGGTGTGGAATATTTGATAAATCGGTACTTTTGTATTATTTATCAAAGTAGGCCACCATTCTTTTAACAGTTCTCTCACCGGGGACCTAAAAATCTACATTATTATTAAATGGAACAGAACTTATTGGACTTACTGTGAAAATTACAAGTCATTATGAGTATAGGTTCTTGTTTTCTGCCTCCCGAAAGAAAACGATTCCGGCGAAAAGAAGTCCACTCTGTCGCTATCTACTGTTTCTTATTATGCTATGCATACGTACGTATTGTAAATATAGAAATTTAATATCGACATTTACGACCGCTTACGTAATCTGAGCCTGAATTTAGGTATTGTTTGTTTTTCGCCAGAAGTGTGTGATGGCGCCGAAGGTGCCTCTGAAAACCGCACTGATACGAGGGACATTATTCCGATCGGCACTTTCCCGACCTCACTCACGTTAGACGATCTGGAACGTGATCTGACGTCACAGAAGTGGGACGATCTGAGACGTGATCTAGGGTTGGGTTAGGGTAACTTTAATTAAATTTAACTTTAATTTCATACCAATAGTTACATATTTATATAAACTTATCGAAACTTAGTTATATCGCGAAAGAACAAGAAGTAGATAGAGAGAGAATGGCCTAGTTCTCGACTATATCGCTCCCTTTTGGAAAGCAAGAAACAAAACCCGAGTGTCATAATAACATGTAATTTTCACGGTAAGTCAAATAAACTTTGTTCTTTCTAATAATTTAGTTTATTCAGGTCCTAGGTAAGAAACACTGTTCCAAAAATAGCGGTCTCTGGGTAATACCAATGTAGCGAACTCTTTAATTGATTTAGTATTGTCAGTTAATGTTTAATATGTGTCTCTGTATCAAAATTTTATTTCAGTTTGGCCAATTTATAGTATTCACGGCCATCTAGAGTCCACCATCTTTTATTTAGATTCAATATTTTAAATGCGATTAGTACTACACGATTGTGGTAAATTAAAAGTAATTTTTATATTATGGATAAATTTCGAAATTTAATGTAAGTAATATTAAATATATTAGTTTAAAGTTAAATTTAAGTTACTTTTTAACTTTACCGTATATTCTATACTTATGAGTTCCTCATAATGGAGTAAGTATAATGCAGATAATGGGAGATAACGTTCATCCATAGTACGTTAACTTTCATTCAGACATTTGTCACATTTATTTACTATAAAGGTAGAACACTACGTGTCTGGAATTGAAATCTACCCTCTTCTTCAGGTATCAAAATACGTCCTACATAGAGTACTTAATACAAACACAAACGCAGTGTCTGATTGAACCCCTGGAGGACCTCCGCATATTACTTGGGCCTCCGATGTACGAGACATGACAACCAGTTGAAGTTCTTGTAACGCTCGCGGCCTTCATTTACATAGGGAATATGAAATGCCCTCAAAGGTTCCCGAACCTCGACGAGTAACGGGACCGGTTCACCCGCTTGTATCAGCAAGGCTTCTGGCCATCTTCAACTCGCATATGCTAATGTTAAATGTCATCAATTACTGGCAATTTTCTCCAATCAGGTAATTGTACTGAAATTAGATCCTCCGTAAATCCATCCGATAGTTATTTATTGGAAGCAAATCAGCTAAGAATTTACTACGCCGCTTGCCTACATTCCGCATAGTTCGGTGTAACCGTGATGTATAGCTGTGACGGAACCTCTGCTCCTTGATTGGAACCACTGGACCGATAAGTGCGACACTCGCATACTCTCTACTTGCGATTGCTGTGCCACTTATATCCGACCTTGGACCTCGGAATCTTGATTAATCTGCAACCTCCACTCATATTGTCAATAGAAACTCTTCCTGATGGTACCTTAAAATAAACTCAGACACGTTAGAGTATTAGGATTTCTTAATATATTTCAATACGTTTAGTATTCAAGGCACATAAATGAACCACAAGCTCAATGGAGGTATCTTTTTGGGTTTCAGTAAAGATTGGAATTACTATGAATGTAGTTCAGATGTCACACCATTTCAATATAAACAGACATTTGTATTACTATGGTTCTAGTTAAAGAGAAGTCTGCAGTGTATTCTGAAATGACTATCAGGAGAGAAATTTGATTTTTTTCGAGATTGCATCAGAAATAGACTATTGTTATGTATGAGTATGAGTTCAACTCCTTCAAACAAACATGAACAAATGTGTTTATTACTAAGAACAGAGATAAGTAGACACTAAATGACAAAACTTTTCTCAGGACATGGAATGTTGCAATATATTTGGTCGGAATATACACTTCAGTGACTTACAAAAGTTTCTTTTACTGTGGAGTTAAAAAAGAAAGACCGAACAGAACGAGTTCCTAAGCCAGAAATGGGAGCATGTGGTAGCCTTATCTTTGTTTCCTATGGCAACTGACTGGTTTCAACGTCATTGGAAGAGTGCTAATAAACTGGGGAACCCTGGAATAAGGGGTAGGGGAAGTGAAGAAGTAAACGTAAGAACCGTGCTTTGACTAAGGAAATGCTAACAGAAGTTCCAGGTTTGTTAATTTTAGAAACCGTGATTAAGACGTCATAGTAGATAAGAGTCCGGAACACTAAAAATCGCTAAAAACTAAAATAGGTTTCAGGGATACAATCATGAGTATGATACAGACTCTTTTTTCTAAGATATACAAATAAATGACTAAATATGCTAGTGCCGCACAGGCTTACTTTCAATATTTGGGAAAATTTACTTTGGTTTTGAAGAACTTTCAATATTGGTCCTCGCACGCTGGCTACAATTTAGACAGCGTTTATTGTGGATATTGCTCCAGAATTAATAAAGTTCTATCTTTCAACCTCTATTGTATACGTAGGCTACATAATGTTAGAAAAGAAATTGAGGTCATTTATCATCATTTACATTTGATACTATATCCAAGCTACAATGTTCAGTATTCATGTTCAAAATTATTATAGTAAAACATATAACTATTTCCAGCTAGTATAACTTAATAGAAAACTTATGCCAAATAAATTATATTTCCAAGTATACGTAAATAGTAATAGTAGTATTGATAATACAAAATTACAATGTAGGTATATAAAATTTTGAAGATCCCAACAAAACAAGAATGGTCAAAAGTAACAGAATATTAACAGCAGATAACGTACAAGAAAAAGTGATGTTACAATAATACGAGTTACAAAACATTATTAGTTTGTATAAAAGGATGAATTATCACTTTTTATTATATTAATCCTATGCAATCGTATGATATGAAATACGAGTACCTTTTTTCAGTTATAATTTTCTAAGAAAAATGTAAACAACTGAATCATTTGTCGGGTGATAATGTTTCTGTTTGTTTGACATGGTTCTAACCTACAATTTTTAACGATGTTGAACGAATGAGACATTATTAATGGTTTTTATTTTAATCCAAACTTAAGTTTTGGACAACTGCTTGGCAACGGCCCGCATCTGCAGCGCGTGCCCCGTGACTCCTGACCCGCGGAAACTAATTTTGTCTGCGCCAATCGCACAATGGCGGAAGGGCAGTAGGTTTGACGCTGCCTGCGGCGCATTTAAATGAAATAATATCTCTACGATTGTTCATACATAGTGAATTTTTAAATTTATTCAAAGTTCTATCAAATATTTATTAGTTTATTTTATATTTCATTACTGATTGAGAATGTTGATTAGGTTAGGAACTGATAACTGTGTTTAGTTGTGGTTTCTTTTTGTGTTTTAATTTATTTAATCGTGATGTTTGATTGGGTAATTATTTGAGTAACAATGAACAAATTTCATATTCGTGAAATTTCATATCGTTGTGGGGACAACAGATGCGGGAGTGTTCTCTGCGGTATATTTCGATTATGTAGAATTTTCCCAAGGTTAACTTTACATTTTAAGTTATCCACAGGAAAAATCAGATTAAAGGTCTCAAAAGTTGTGTTCCATTTATCACTAATAATTTCCATATCAATCCTGTTTTTAACATTTAAGTTCTAAGCGTTTGCTGTAAGTAATACATTCAAACATCAATACTAACATATACATGTGTTTCATCCATCTAATACAAAACAAGTTCTGACACATAAGACTGAAATTTGAAAAAATATAAGACGATTAAAATACCACTGTACTGGTTCAATCTTGACTAGTCATAAAATAATGGGATTGATGTTACAACCTTGATTTGTAACGTAAAAACCTATAAACGCGGTCCATCCATACAGACACCGTTCGGTTTGGCATTTATACATAATTCACTACAAATTTAACTGGACACTGGACTATACTGCAAGTCCCATTGCAGTACAACGAGAGAAAATGTCATATTACGTAAGGTATTTTTATAATTATTTAAAATGGCTCTAATACAATTCTGGTGCTGCAAGTCTATGCACATGTTTTGAACTAAGAAGGAAGGTTATGAAAATCTCTTATTCAGAAATTTCGTTTTAGGTAGATTTCGTATACCTATTGCAACTGTCCTCATGGTAGCACTTCCCAGAATTTACTGCATAGCTTCACCGAACATGAGCCTAAGACACCAAATCGACTTGTGGAAACTATAATTTTAATCTCGGTTCTGACATATTGAGTACATGTAATTCCAATACGAATAAATTAATAATATTTATGCTATCACAAAATCTACCCACTTTTTCAAACCAAGCCAGAAGGACTATTTAAATTACTTTTACTAATCACAAAATACTTGGCATTCAGTGTAGGCGTATGACTTTGGCTATCGAATCGTATCGAATGGTTCGATTCCCGAGGAGATCAATAAAAATCGTCAAATGAGCTTGGGCCGTTTTCCCTTAAAAACTGTTATTATCATCAATTACAACGCAACTGGATCGCACAGAAAGAATAATAAAAAACATTACAACAACAAAAAGACAGAACATTTTTTTTGACAGGCTTTCCTTTTTTCTGTCACACTTTCATCAGCTAAATTACATTTTGCTACATGTGACCGGAACAACTAGGTCATCATGTATATAATACCTATGTTACCTACTCCAACTTCACTACTTTGAATTGGATATAAACGAAGTACGAAAATGGTAAGTTTAAATGGGTGAATAAGGTAGCTAGTTAAGATCTATTATTTTAGCACGTATTGTATTCCAAAGACCAACGTCAACCGAAA